>NC_134872.1:33699239-33999239 GCF_049852395.1 Peromyscus maniculatus bairdii
ATTTTAAGTAAACACAAAAGTCAGGCAGTGGTAGCACATGCCCTTAATCCTATCACATAGCAGGCAGGGGGCTCTGTGTGCTCAAGGCCACACTAGGGAACAGAGCCAAGCGTGATGACATACGCCTTTAATCCCAGTACCAACCATAGAGACCTGGAGGTCTGTACAGACAGGCAGAAAGTGACAGAGCTATATAGGAAGAGGAAGTGAGGTAGCTGGCTAAGATAGCCAATGAGAGGGCAGAACAGCAAGGCAATAAAAGCCTGGGTAGATGGGAAATTGTTGCATTTTGGAAGCTGCAGAGCTGGTGAGGTAAGGTTGGCTGGTGGCATTCCTATTTCCCTCATCTCTCTAAGGCTGTCACCCCTATATTTGGCTCCGTGTTTTTTATTTAATAAGACCACTTAGAAATTTGTCTACACAGTTACGTAAAAAAACCAAAAATTCAAACTGCCCGAAATAAAAGTGTGGCTATGAAAGGCTGTGCATAGCAGTGATCTAAGCACTAGGGATATGAAGACAGGAAGGTCTTGAGCTTGAGTCTAGCATTGCCTACGCTGTGAGATGGTCTCAAAAGCAGTTGTATAGCTTGGTCTCCTTGTAAGCCTGCTAGCAGTGAGATCAGGACCTGTCCCTGGCACTTAGCTGGCTTTTGGGAGCCTATTCCCCATGTTGAGTTACCTGGCCTGGCCTTGATGCAGGGGGAAGAGCTTGGTCCTGCCTCAACTTGATGTGCCATGCTTTTTTGTTCAAGCCCAAGGGAGGCCTGCCCCTGAGTGGATGGGGAGGAGGGTAGTTGGGTCATGGGGTGGAGGGGAGAGGGGGGAACAGGAGGAGAGAAGGAAGGGAAACTGCTGTCGGTATGTAAAAATAAATGAAAAAATGTTATTTAAATAAAATTTAAAAAAGATTCTCTAAAAAGGCAAAAAGACTAAACCAAAACAAAATAACCGAAACAAACAAACAAACAAACAAAAAATCAAGGACATACTTTACTTGTCAAAGTCATTCTGTCTGAAGACAGACTTTCATGCTGGAGGCAGTTCAACAGGCCTCACCTCCAATCATGTTGCCTCCCGGTTTTGTCTTTTTTTTTTTTCAGAGTCAGGGGAACAGGATTGCAAACATCTCAGTCCTGGCTGGCTGCTATCGTCAGAACCTCCATTAATTGTTGAGTTCTTTGGCCCCATTTTGCCAAAAGGATAATGCCTCCCCAGAATTACACAAAAATCAATGGCAAAGTTAATTGAAACCTGGGTCTCTGAATGCTTCTCTCTCTCTTAAGTGATGACTTGATTTCTGAACAGTGAGGCTGAACTCACAGAACAGCTTGAATTGGAGCATGTGTGGATTGGTGAGAAAGTGGAGGTAGATCGTTTTCCAGGGGACAGGGACAGTGTTTACATTAGGATTGCATTTCCTTTTAAGTCCTACATTGGGGCTTTGGGAACATCAGCAAACGAGAAGAATGACCAACGGGGACCCACAGCCACAGCACAGCTCCCTGCTCTATTTTCTCCTTAAAGACTGAGAAAGCAGTAGGTCTGGCCCCTTCTTCCCAGGAGGCCAGAGGGTTTAGAAGGAAAGGCAGAATGGGCAGAGGGGGCACTGGCCGCCGGAAAGGACCCAGCTTCTTGTTTTAATAACGTCCCTGATTCCCTTCTAGCGACTGTGACATTCATATGGTAGACACTTGGACCTTTAATTTGGCTTCATACTAGTGATATGCTTTATATTGGTAACTGTTTACAACACCAATAGAACACCACTTCAGTGGATTCTCCCGTCAAAGTGCCAAGGCAAGTGGGATAGACGTGTTCACCTCTGCAAGAATCACACAGCAATTAAGCAAGGCTCCAGTGGGTTGTAGATGATCCAGTGCAGCTGGGCCAGAGGTGGAGGTGGGGGTTACAGGTCTTCGGGGGCTGAAAGGAAGAAATCGGGGTTGTAAAGTCACAAGCTTACCTTGAAGGGGCTCCGGAGGGCAGGAAGGCAAGGTACATCGTCAGCCAGTTGGGACTCATTATGAAGGCCCCTGTAGCACAGCTGACTTGCTGAGCACACATCCGGACACTGGGTGCTGCTGTTCACAGCAGGTTCTAACGCTCCTCTAACGCTTCCAAAAATCCAGACGAAGGACCCCGAAGGGCATCTGGTCAAGCTTTGTGTGTGGAGGAAACTTATCCTCCAATTCCCAAAGCCCTGAAGTCAGGGATTTGATTATGCTTATCATGATCTCAGCTTCCACTGCTCCAAAATGTGATTAGTTTTCTAATTAGTTAATGTCATTACCTGTCATCAAATCCAGACAACACTCGTCTCAAAAAAGCTCCCGTGGTAAAAAAGGCCCACATCTATCCACTGTTGACATCTTTCCACGGTTGAGCACAGCTTGGTGAACAATCCTGGCAACTATTACCTTACTCTTAGTTCTGGTGTCTGGGAAGTTTAGAGAATGCCACAATTACTGTATTCTTGCATTCAAGGCATTTTAAAATGCTGTAGCCTCCCCCTCCCAATTTTTCTTCCCTCCAACCAGAGCATACATAGACTCTCACTGCATGCTTTTTTTTTTTTTTCCTTTTTTTAGCCTACTCTATTTTCTTTGTATGTATCTTGGCTATATTGCTTTAGGCAGAATGGGCAAATTAAGAATAAGTCTACCATAGGGAAACACCCTGTTAAGGAATAGTTTTACATTGTAAAATTGTTGCCTGTCTCTTATTCCATAGTCACTGTTGAACACGGGACAAGCAATTCCTTCATTGTTCCTATGAACATGTTCGGTCTTTTAATAAAATCTATTTTTGAAAACAGTGTACTGGGATTTGAGATTTTTTTGGGACACAGCGAAGCCTGGGTTAACTGGGACCTTCCAGGAACTTATGCTTAGGTAATGAAATGAATGCTTGGATGGAAGTGTGTAGTCTGTGATCTAGACCTTTTCCATTTGTCTTCCCTACCCCTTTCCCACTTTCCTGCTTCATGGAGAACCCTGTGGCATCAATGGTTTTTTGTTTTCAAGCTCCAGCTAGGTTAGGAGAATAGGGAGCAATAGAGTGAGCTCAGGGTACTGTTGGCCAGTACCCTCTTTCCTGATGGCCAGAATGTTACACAATTGTTTTTGTGAACTAACTTTCTTTCTTTCTCTCTTCTTTCTTTCTCCTTTCTTTCTTTCTTTCTTTCTTTCTTTCTTTCTTTCTTTCTTTCTTTCTTTCTTTCTTTCTTTCTTTCTTTCTTTCTTTCTTTCTTTCTTTCGTGAGGTAGGTTCAGAGGTAGGCTCTCTCAAAGGAGGAGTCCATTGTCTGTAGTGGAGGGTGTCCTCCCCATGGTGGGAGTCAGTCTTCTGGTGGTCAATATTAGTGGTCTCAATGGTGGGAGTCAGTTTTTTTTTTTTTTTTTTTTTTTTTTTGGAGCTGAGGACCCAACCCAGGGCCTTGCACTTGCTAGGCAAGCGCTCTACCACTGAGCTAAATTCCCAACTTCTAGGAGTCAGCTCTTCTAATGGTGGGGGGGTCAGTCCTCTCAGTGGTGAGAGTCATTTCTTCTCAATGGTGGGAATTAGCCCTTTAAGGGGAAAAGGTAGCCATCATTAGGGATGAGAATCAGTTGGAGGAAATCAACCATTTCCAGCGAAGGGTTCAGAACTCTCTAGCACTGCCTCAGTCTTGGGGGTGGATTGACAGCTGATAACACGGTTTTGACTTTCCTAATGCTGACTTTATTTCCATAGACAGATCCGTGGCTTCTCCCTAGTTATCTTTTCGGGGTGGGGTGGGGTGCTCTCAGTATCCTCCTGGGAGCCTGGCTGCAGCTGTTGGTTAGAAGGAAATGCATGCTATGCAAGGAATCACCCTGCAACCCACTGGATGATGATTGCGATCATTCTTGTTCCCTGTACACCTTTGGGTTAACTTTCATGTGCCATCAAGCCACAGTGCTCTCCAATGACTTGTTTTGTTTGTTTTAGGAGACAGATTCTCACTATGTATCTTAGGCTTCCTTGAACTCATGATCTTCTTGTCTCAGCTTCTCTAGCAGGGATTATAGGTATGCACCACATACTAGGACCAACTAATGACTCATTGATGAAATCATCACTGTATACTGTAAGGTAAGGGAACCTTTGCCACACACTCTGTTAAAGGGTCACCTATGGTTTGTTCAGCTTGGCTAATCCTCAGCAGCAGCGTAGCATCCAGAGAACAATGGACCTCCCTGTCCACAGCCCAGGTCAACAAGCTCCTTCCAGCCCACAGACTGTTACTTCAGCATTAGGGTGCTCCGGAAACCCTCCATATCCAGCATTGCTTCCATGTGAATGTCCCTCATCCATCATTAACTTACTCCTTTGTGTCAAAATATTCTATCCTCAACCTTGCCTGGTTTATCACTCTGAGAAACGGGAACTCTCCTTTTGTTTTGGAAAGGGTACATTTACTTGTATGGCAAGGTCACCATTGCTGACTAGTGCCTTTGTTTTCTAAGAGACCTCACAGAACTCTTTTGCCTGCCCAGTTCTCTCTGGCCTGAGTCTTCCAGGTGAGCCAAACAAAGCATTTTCCTTCTCTGCATTTAACTTTACTACATGGTTCAGGGGAGGAGGTCTTAAGACGAGACGTTTGCAGTTCATGACATCTTCTATTTTGAAAATAGGTTTCAAAGACTGAGGTGGTCTGGAGCGCGCCCCAGGTTTGTGGGCGGTGTATATACTTACCAGTTTCCCTCTGGAAGCCCCAGATGGATGCCATCCGGCCAAGGAGCTTTGTTCCTCTGCTCAAGTTTTCCAGGTCACTCCATGACTTCCCCCCTGGAGAATTCAAGGCCATACTAGAGTTTCCTGTGCAAAGAGCCCTTGAGATGTGAAAGTCTCCACTTCTCTTGATGATAAAAGTGATGCAGAAAGAAAGAAAAAAAAATAACAGCTCAGTTACCTAACAGTGCTTATTAGTGAGCTCTGCACAGAGATGGTGCTGAGAGATTCCATGTGTATCCGAGTCCCACTGTGGGGGAGCTGGTCAGCAGAAGCCAGAGTGGACGTCATTCACATGTATGCTATTTTTCTCTGTAGTAGATGAATTGATGCTAATAGTCCTCATTTCATAACAGACTCAAAAGCAAGATTCATTCAATTTAAGTTTGAGTCTAAAATTCTCATCTTACTGCAACCTATTTAAAAAGAAAGAGAGAAAGAAAACATGCCAGCCTGGAGAAGAAATATCCTCAGGAAACCAGCCTAGAGGAAGAGAGACGAAAGCATGAATGAGCTATTTAGCTTTTCTTGGAAAAGGCGTAATTCTCAGATGAACGAAAGGCCAAGCATTCCCCACATTTTTTTTTGTTGGACATATTTGCCAGTCCACAAGGTACTAGAACCCTACTAGGGAACCTGGACTGACTCCATTTTCAGTAATTCAGGTGTTTGTGGCATAGAATAAACACCACCCAGAAGGGAATATCCTGAGTTACCAGAAGTTCCAAGGTGTTATATAATTTTAGCCACATTTCAGTTTTTTTCTACAGAAAGGAGTAAGTTAGCCATGAAGGACAAACATATAAGCAGAACATTTTACTAATAAAAAATGTGGAATCCACCAATGTTTGGAACTAGTCTTTGGAATTAATTTGTGTTTCTAAGGTCATATAGAGCTGACTCTAATCTGTTTCAATAAACCCAAGAGTGTTTGTTGAGAGGATATAGTGAAGTCCCATTGTATGAGATGTTAGCAACTGCCAGAACTATCTGCTAAGGGAGGAGGTCATAGTCTAATCAGAAAGAAAAATGCTCACAAAATGGGGGACAACCACACAACATCATAAACAAGGACTAACAAAGGTAGGATAGGAGTGAGATTATTTAGTTGGACAAAAACTGCAGGTAACAGTGGAATTTAAGATAGCCCAGAGAACTCTAACTCCTCAGGATGAGGAAATATGTGGCTTACTCGGCACAAAAAGGGTGTCGACTGAAACAAAAATAATTTAAATAATTTTGTTAAGTGTTTCTTCTTTAAATACAAACAAAAGGGCTGGAGAGATGGCTCAGAGGTTAAGAGCACTGGTTGCTCTTCCAGAGGTCCTGAATTCAATTTCCAGCAACCACATGGTGGCTCACAACCATTTGTAATGAGACCTGGTGCTCTCTTCTGGAGTGTAGGCAGAACACTGTATACATAATAAATATTAAAAAAGAAACAAGCAAACAAACAAACAAAACCCCCAAACTTAGAACTTCACGTGAAGTTGTGAATTTAATTTTAATAAACATAATATAGCTAAATATTGTGGTAGTTTGAATTATTGGTCTTCATAAGCTCATAGAGAGTAGCACTTTTTGGAGATGTGGCTTTGTTGTAGTAGGTATGGCCTTGTTGGTAGAAGTGTGTCCTGTGGCGGTGGGCTTTGAGGTTTCCTATGCTCAAGATACCACCCAATGTCTGAGTTGACCTCTTGTTGCCTTCTGATCAAGAGGCAGCCAACACCATGCCTGCTTGCAAGCTGCCATACTCCCCACCATGATGACAATGGACTGAACCTCTGAAGCTGTAAGTGAGCCACCCCAATTAAATGTTTTCTTTTATGAGTGTTGCCATGGTCATGGTGTTTCTTCATAGCAGTAGAAACCCTAACTAAGACAGGTATGGTAGCTTCTGCTTGAGTCTTAGGAATGTTAAGTATGTTGGCCAAGAACTCATGGAAAGAAGTCTCTAAGCTGGGCCTTCCTTGGGAACATGGGAGAAGATTCCTGTCTGTCTCCCTCACTGCACTCAATTGCCTTCCCCATGTTCTTCTTAAACAGGCAGTGTAAATCCGAGTGGGAGAATGTAACTGTTGAAATAATACTACATCTGGCTGGATTCTTAGCTTCAGAGCCAAGAGAGGGAGAGAAGGATTGGCTATACTGGAGTCTTTACACAGGGCAGTAGAGATTATTTGGACTTTCTTACATTGTGTTGCCTCCCCAATAGCCACAAGATTTATAGGGTGGTGGTGGGGCTGAGTTTGAAGTCTTTCTCTTCCAGTGGAAGGAATAGGTGGCAGATTAGCTGTCCAATCTGTCTTTCCTTTATTCTTGGGCATGCAGTCATCCAGCTGGAGATGATCTTTACTAACCTCCCACAAATTATATGAGACCAACTTCCCAACTAGAAAGCATGAGCCCAAGGGGTATGAACAGCCCTGTATGACTTGGATGGACATCACTCTTTCCTAGACCATTGCTTTCTCCCTCCGATGTGCTGGCACCTCATTATGCTGGCATCCCTACTGGAGCAAGCAATGTCCTGTGCCTTCAAGAGCTGCCCTAGAGCTTGGATCTTTTCACTAACCACTAGGAACAGAGCATCTTGCTAGCCTGCACCGTCCAATAACACCAAAGTGCTGTGTAAAAGGAGAATTGATTTCATCCTATGAGTTGATGAATTTCAAGGCCTGGTTACTATATGGCCTTAGATTTGACCCTGAAGAATCCAGGCTACTCCTAGACTGACAAGTTAATATTGTCTTCAATTACTTGTATTGAATATATGTAGTATGAATGCTACTCAATTACTACTGGCTTCAAGTTAATATTTTGTTTTCTTCAATTATTTCCTTCTTTCCATCATTCCACAGACACAGATTATAGATTCTGTGACTTGGATGCTGCGTGTTACGGGTTGCATGTGATGCCAACAAGAGAAACATGGCCTTACCTTCTAATGGCATGGTCAGATAAAGTTACTGTGAGGAGTTCATGTTTTAGCTTAGCCCAAAGTAAAGAGAAGAAACCAAGTATGCAAAAGGGGTGGCATGTCATTCCAAGTCCAGAGCAATACATGCAGAATCCCGGGGTCAAGGAAAGATTCTTGGGCACAAGGAATGGAAAACAAGAGAAAGAAGGCAGAGGGATGCTGTACAGGACACAGGATTTGTTCTTCAATAGATATGAAGCTACTGAAAAGTTTTAAGCCAGACGTGGGGTGGAAGAAGGGTAAGTCACTTAACGAATGTCCTAAGATAACATTTGCTGCTTTGTGGAAAAAGGATCATGGCAAGGTACGTTTCTGCAGTTGCCACTGATTATGGTGCATTGGTCCCTGTGGTTTGAACATGAAATGTATCCCACAGACTCTGCGTTTGAACTATTGGGTCTTCATTGGGTGGTGCTGTTTGGGAAGGTTAGACCCCCTAGGAAGTGGAGCCTTGCTGGAGGGAATATATCACGAGAGGTAGGCTTGGAGAGCTGAAAGATGTTCCCCATTTCTTCTTTGCTCTCTGTTGCTGAACTGATGATGCAATGTGAGGCAATGGCCTTGAGCTCCCTGCGGCCGTGATGGACTAGTGTCTCCTCTGGAACTGTAGGCCACAATACACCCTTTCTCTCTTAAGTTACATTTGTCAGGGAATGCTGTCACAGCAACAGACACGAAACTAACATAGCACTGCAGGTTGAAAAGGTTGTAAGCAAAATCATGGAAGAACTTCCTAACCATATAGTTAAACTTGTATGGAGTTTCATTAAACATCGGCAGAAACCAGTTGTTGGTTTTCTTTTTCTTTTTTTTTTAATTAATTTATTTTTTTTATTTGCATTGGTATTTTGCCTGCATGCATGTCTGTGTAAGGGTGTCAGATCTTGGAGTTAGAGACAGTTGTTAGCTGCCATGTGGGTGCTGGGAATTGAACCTGGATCCTCTGGAAGAGAAGTCAGCACTCTTACCCACTGAGCCAACTCTCCAGCCCCAGTTGTTGGTTTTCATAAGGGTTAAATTGGAAGAAGGATTTCTTAAGCAGCATGCTGTCCCGATTCCAAACGGCTGGAGTTGCTGCTCGGCAGCTCAGTGGTGATGTCAACTTGTCAGTGCGCCTACTTCAGTGGTGTGGGTGAGGCTGATGAAAAGATTTCCCCAGAGGTGCTGAGTGCTGCTGTTTCTGAAGGATGTGAGAGTTGTTGCCATGGGGATTAGAAAGCTTCTAAAGGGCTGGACTTCGGAAGTTCTACTGGCTTAGAGACAGTAAAGAAGTGGAAATACTGTAATTTAAAATTAAATAGTTAAGTATATTGCAACATGTGCTTAATGATAACATATATTTAAATTAAATATAATCAAAACAAATACTTTAAATTACAAATTAAACCTTCCCAGATCATTAAAGCTACCTATTTTTACAAGCAGCTGATACCTGCATTTAAGAGCTACCATTTTCTTCAAATATTAATTGAAGTTTTCTTTCAATGCTGTGGATGGAAGGCAGGGTCTCACTCATAGTAGTCAATAACTTTACCATTGAGCTATATCTTCAACCCCCAAGTATTAATTTTAAGGCAAATTTTGCCTTTTAAAAGGGCAACATTGGTGTTGGAAATATGGCTCAGAAGTTAAGAACATTTGCTGCTCCATCCAGAATTTGGCTCTCTGCACCCATGTCAAGTAGCTTACAAATGTGTGTAACCACAGCCCTGAGGGATCCAGCGTCCTCTTCTGGCTTCTGTGGGCACCTTCACACGCATGTGTACATACACTCACCCAGACATATATAATCACACATATAAACCAAATTAAATTTAAAAAAAGCAACAGTGTATCTCTTTTGACATGATAATGGACCAGAAAGGAAAGGGCTCAGTTTTCAGGTTCATAGTTTGATGAAGTCAGTATCAGGGCTTTCTTTCTCAGGTTGTTAACGCCTTCAGAAATAGAAAATTGATTTTTTTTAAAAAAAACTAAAGAAGTGATGTCAGGGTCTGAATCCATCCAAGTTAAGTCTATTTAGAGCAGTGGTTCTCAACCTTCCTAATGCTGTGACCTTTTAATATACAGTTCCTCATGTTGTGGTGATCCCCCCACCATAACATTATTTTCATTGCTACTTCATAATTGTATTTCATAACTGTAATTTTGCTACTGTTATGAACGGTAAGGTAAATATCTGTGTTTTCTGACGATCTTAGGAAACCCCTGTGAAAGGGTCCTTTGACCCCCAAAAGGGTTGTGACCCACAGGTTGAGAAGCACTGAATTAGAGACTTCTATGGTGTTAGATATCCCCCCCCCCGCCACCCCCATCTAAGAAATCTATAAGAAAAGAGGTCTAATGTCAGCGTCTGCACAGAAGGAAGTGTTTAGAAGCCTCCAGTCTGGCCTTATAGACCTGCTGAAGCCCCCAGTCTGGCCTTATAGACCTGCTGAGGAGGAAGACCTTCTGCTCTCCCCAGTCCCCAGCCTAAAGCCTTCTGGGGGGACTCTGCCCAAGGTGCTGCACGGTTGACTGACCCCAGAGAAAGGCAGGCATCATCAGCTCAGCTGCCTGCCCCCTCTGCTCTAAGGACTGGGGACCGGGAAACACTCTGGCAAGAGGAGGGAGGGGAGGTAGCCTGGAGTCACACATGGCTGCATTTCGTATGGCAAGGCTCCCTTGTTTGTACTTTCTTCCTATGGAAAAAAAAAAAAAAAGCCCCTGGAAGGGGCCTGGGAGCCAGATCAAATGTTCAAATGTACTGGCAGGGAGCCAAAGCTTGACTTCTTTGCCAGGAACTCCACGTTCTCAAGTCTTCACCGCTGTTGAAACTGATAGGGAAGGTTAATGAGATTAATATGGCCAAACACTGTGGACTTCTGGGAAGCAAAGAGCCAGGTAGTGAGGCCCAGTGTTAGACCAAGGGTCAGTCCGTGGTAGCTGGGAACACTGAATGGAGCCAGCTCCTAGGAAAGCTTGATTGTTTTTCCTGCACCATTCAGAAAGTGCTGTGCCCAGGGCCCGTGGAGGGAGTCATACAGATCTCTATGTTGTTGCCGAAAATGAACTGAACGCCCTGGTCAGTTTGCATCCCATGGGCTCTGCCTGGCACTCGCCACCTGCCCAGCTCCGCCGTGGTTTTTTCTAGGTCTTTTTTTTTTATTCAGGAAAGAATGTGAGTGTTTGATGAAAAATGGTAAAATAACGTATTTATGGGGGAAAAATCCAACAGGGCATGGAATAGAAAGATGAAATGTCTCTGTTGCTGGACATGTCTTGAATAGAGACTTTTGAGCAAAGAGTAGAAGATGGATCTGCGTGTGTGTGTGTGTGTGTGTGTGTGTGTGTGTGTGTATTTATGAGTATTTTTAAAAATGATATATAAGTAGAAGGAAGAAGTTTTGGTGAATCTATAAAATCGTCACAATTTATGAGAGTTTAAAAGGCAATTTCTTTTAAAGGGGCAAATTCCTAATTTCCCACATAAAAGTATGGGAATTGAATGGTAAATCCTTCTCCGCCGACAAGTCCCCTGAAAGAGGCATGAAAAAGAGTTACTGTTCCCGTCCATTCATGCCTCCTGAAAGCCGTGGATGCGACACTGCCCGGGAGCACACAGCCCATGGTTTCAAAGCTGCCGGATGACTTTTCAGAAATGATCTATTGTGGCGCTTTGTTTCGTGCGGGTCACTCTCGTTTTGTTCTGCCCGGGCTGTATCACTCTTCTGCCTCTGCCATTAATTCACCCTGTCTACTCCTCTCTATTCAGAGGCGCATTTCAGTCCCCGTCAAACACAGAGCAGGGATGAACGAGGCCTAGCAGCCCTGCATTGCTGCGGAGAGCTGGGGACCCCGGAAGAAAGAAAGAAGGAGACAACTGAAGACCTCTTGGGGATGCACGCTGCAGGAGGCTCACCTGGCTGTGCGGGGTGGGGGGTGGGGGAGTAGGGGGTGGCGGGGAGGGTGCTCAGGAGGACAAAGAGGACCAGCAGCCTATGAGGAGAGTCAGGGTGAAAATGAGAGCGTTGGGTGGTGGCAGGGAGGCAGGCTTGATCTATTTTTTAGGACTCTGATGGGGCGGGGCATCCTGGCCTAGCCCTCCTGGGATAGTGCCCTTTACCTTTCAGTTTTGGCTTGATCCACCCACTCATAGGCAAGTACAGCCTATGAGTAAGCTCAAGGATTGGCAGGCTGGAACAAACTGTAAAAGATACAATAATTATTGTAAAGGGAAAAGATTATGAAGAAAAATTAAGTCTCAAACCTGTCATTTGGTTAGTAACTCAGATTGTGTACGCACCCTCCCATCTCCTTGGAAACCTTATCCTATCTGATTTTTTACCCTAAAAATTGCTTCTCTTCCACCTGTCTTCCGAGCCATGCACTTTTAATCAAGTGGGAAGGGACGATCCAGGGGTCTTGAAAGATCCCTGGATATACTGGGTGACAGAGCGGTCACAAACGTCCCCCAGTGGTTTAATGACATCTACCCTTTGCCATCATATCATGCAGGAACTACAGACAATGAGGTGGATGGACTAAAGAGAGGCCTCTGGGGGCTTTCCTACTAGCCATTTAGTTTCCTTACAACTGGTCCAGTGGCTTCCCACTTCCCTGGGGTCTAGGATGTTCAGCTCTGGTGTCGTGGAGAGGACAAAAAAGCAGGCACCACCACCACCCCGATCCTGTGCCCTATCCGATTATCACGGCTAAGCAGTAGGCAGAATGACAAACAGGGGAACAACATGGTCTCAAAACTCCAGCTGAAGAACGTTATCAGTTCGCACAGTTGGCTGAATTTGCACCAAAGTGTGAATCTAAGATTAACATTTAAGGTTTTAAGTTGCAGGGACCTGGGAGATGGCTCAGGGGAAAAGAGCACTTGCTTGGCAAGCGTGAGTACCTGAGTTCGAATGCCTAGCACCCACTTAAAAAGTCAGGCATGGCAAGCTTCTGGATCAGAGACAGACTCTGACTGAAGGCAATAAGGTGGGGAGCCACAGAGGCAATACCAGACATCTTGCTTTGGCCTCTCCGTGTGTGTGTGTGTGTGTGTGTGTGTGTGTGTATTGGCACACACACAGGCACACTTACATGCTTGCAACATACACACAAGGCAAACTCACACACCTCAGATTAAGGTTGCATCTTCTTTAAGAAAAAAACAAAACAAAACATCAGCCTCACTGTTGGCTCTCATTTGAGCTCAGTGTCCCCAGTTAGGCAAATGGCCTACTATGCTGGGTCCTCAATTTCATCTCAGAGAAGGAGGCTCAGCAGGCTTACCACAGTGGCTGCTAAACATGGAAAGGTCTCAGAGTGGTGGCAAGCATTTGCTCAGCCTCACTGCAGGGTCCAAGACACTGCATATCTAACCAGTCCCCCTCACTGCTGATGGTTCAGAAGCATACTGTGAGCTGGTTTCTCTGGGAACTCTAGAGCCCCAGCTGGCTAGATGACTCAATTCTTCCTAGAGCAGATGAGATGGAACAAGGTTGTCCAGCAGAGACAGTGAAGTCCTCCCGTTGAAATTTGAAGAGGACACATCGTGTCACCAGCCCTTGACCTTTCCTGAGAGTGCACAGGCGCACAGGGCTGACTCATATAGTTTAAAGACGCATCTCAATTACAAGATGTGGTCTAGACAGCTGCCCTTATGGGGACAGAGCCTGCCACTAAACTCTGAGCAATTACTTAAAATTAGACTTGTCAAATTTGTTTAGGGCGGTCAGGCAAGTACCTACATTGACCCAATGTCACTCTTCCTGGAGAGACGTTGTAATGATTTTGTATATCAGTCAGACTATTTAAATACTAATGCTGCCTTCATGCCATGATCAACATTCTAGTCAGATGTCATTTTTAGAAGCCTTTGGGGAATTTGCATGCCTTAATTATTCTCCAATATCCAAGCCAAGCATTCTTTAATTGGTGTAAATTGAACAGTGTTCCAATGCAAACAAGAAGAGGACACAGTGATCAATGATTCCGGGCATGTCTTATTGGAAAGTCATTGCCATTACGGCAGCTAACAGATCCTTCACCCCTTCGCTTCAGCTGAACACTAGCTCACGGAGCCGAGAGACACTTCTCCTTAAGTCACCATGGCCGCGAAGCATGGAATGCGGTGTCATTCCGAAATTTCAACATTTGAGGAAAGGTTAAAAAAAAAAAAAAAAAGGAAAAGATGCTTTGTTTTCATGGCAGAAATTTCACAGGGTCCTTTTATGAGAATTTAACCAGAAACAAAATGTTTCTGCCTTGGGCTATTCTTTCCCTCTCAACTGGAAACAATATAAAAATTTTGTTAACTTGTCAGGTCGTTTTTTTTTTTTTTCTCTCCTGTGATTTTTTTTTTTGAAGGGGGAGCAGTTCTGATAGTGTGTGACCCTTCTAATCACACACCTGAGTGTGATGGCATTCTCTGCCACTTTTAACATGATTTGGGGGGAAAAAAAACAACCAGCAATCAAGGCATAATTTTTAGGAAGCCTCAGAAAACTCCTCATGCCTGTGTCACGCTTGTTTTTTATTCTTTCCATCGACCTCTCTCAAACTGATTATTTCTTACTGAGGTGGGAAGAAAAGGGAATAACTGGCCCATCGCACATTCCTGGCCCAGATCTGCCAGGCTGGGCCCAGGAAACTGTATTCTGACGATACTCGAGGTATAGCGGGTACGTAGAATAAGAATTGTTTGACTCTCTGGTTTGTGATCAAATGTGCTGGTTTGGGGAAGGACTCTTTCAAGTTGATCTGAGTTTGAATTTTAAAGCAGACCAAAGCAGAATTCTTAAAATGAGAGAACTGGAGGAAGAGGAACTGTCAGGTTCCTTGACAATCTTTGTTCAGTGACTGAGACTTACAGTTTGTTGGTGGGTGGGATCCTTTGGGTGGCCTGTCTCCACTATCCATGATGTCACTCATACACACACCACAGGGAGCACACTGCTTAACATTAGTGATCTAGCCAGGGGCCAGCCTTACCATAAGGTGTTTTTATCTTTAGGGGTTCAGTTATGGCACCTGTGTGGAGGAAGGCAAGCAGAATGGCATCCTAAATCAGCTTCCGATTTTGAGTCTGAGATAGCCCAGGCTGACCTTTGAATCCTGCCATTCCTGGCACTGATTCAGGTGTGTAAAACCATATTTGGTTAAGAACGCACACGTTTAAGATGGGAAATTAAAGGATGGACACACACACACACACACACACACACACACACACACACACACACACGCACGCGCGCGCGCGCGCGCGCGCGCTGGTTCAACTTTGAATGGGTTTTAGAAATGGCTAGCTCTTATCATTTGAGTCTGCAGAGGTATGGTGTGTACAGTCACTCCCTTCTAGTCATTTTTCTCTTGCAGATGCTGCTACCCAGCCTTCCTTAGCCTTCTGGAGCCTTTTGAGGTCTGCAGAAATATTTACATGAAGCAAGCACATTCAGCTGGATGGTAATGGCTCTGATTTTTAACATCATACTATCTCTCCTGGCTTCCAGTTCATCGCAGGAAGAATGAGAGAGATGAACAGAGTGCTTCCAAGATGCCCGGCAGATCTAATAGCCAACGTTATCTCTCATCAACTATCTTTGAGAAGGAGATGCAGGCAGTGGCCCCCACACCCCATCTGTGTTGTTCTTGCTGATACTCACCCACAAAATGACCATCTGAATCCCATGTGTCTGACCAGCCCTGGAACCTGTTACCATGCATATTCTGGTTCCCTATCTCTGGGCAGGGTCCCAGATCTCAGGTGATGGAGCCAGGCTTACAAGAAGATGAGAAAGCACTGGACTGTGAGTAAAGTGAGATTCCAGGTTGGTCTCTTGCTCACCGAGGATGGAGCCTAGCCTGATTCAGACAGCACAGTTCCACGGTGTTTGAAGGGGCCAAGGCAACTCTCAGAGAAGAAAGAGCAGAAATCACCACGTATTCCATGGTCAGCTCTCACTCTTCTCCTCTCTCATGCAGACACCCAAATGGGGAGCTTCTGGAAGCATCTGGCCCTTGTACTGTGTCATGGGGCTCTGGTAATGAAGGGATATTAAATCAGAGACAGGAAGCCACAGGGTGGGTAGTTTGTCCTGCTTCCTCTGGTTCCGGGTGGTAGCTCCTGTCCTCTCCCAGGAGCACAGGCTGTCCAGGCTGATCTCCACTATACCTACACCCCAACTCCAAGCCTCTCACTGATGGCCATTTCAACGAACAAAATATTTTGTTCAGACAAATGCCGGTTTGAGTCTTTACCTTGTGACTGTGGCTGCAGACCTGGAAGATTGGTGGAAGAGCTCAGGGCATGGCCCTTACCTGGCATGGTCTCGGGGAGTGGATGGCAGCCAGGCAAATGCTCTGAACTTGGCAGCTAGGAATGTTAGCCACTGGGAGAGGGAGAGGCATTTTAATTTAACAGTATACCCATGGCAAATCAACCACTCTCCAGCGGAAGGCCACACATCCAAGAATATTTGGGCAGTACAAATTGATCTTGAAGGATTCAAAAACAAACAAACAAACAAGAAGACACAAAGTTGGGTAGGTAGGGAAGGAGAGGGAAATTGGGGAAGAGTTAGGGGAGTGGGTGAATACCATCAAATGCTTTTTGGGTGAATATCAGGAAATGCAAAATTTCAGAGAACTAATAAAAATATTTTTTTAAAAGAGGAAAAGAACTATCCTCCCAGCCTGTCACAGGGGGGTGGTTTTTTGGAAGATGCTCTATGCAGTATGACCTTGAGGCTTGACCTTGCTGTACTTTGGAGCCCAGAGGCTGTGCCCTGGGCATCTTTTCTAATACCCGCTCTTGCTGTATGAACAGAGTCCTTCTTATTCTCTCTGGCCCGCTTCCCCTCCTCCCTCTCAGAAATGCTTGTTTTCTCTGCTAAATATTTTTTAATGTAGGGGCTCCCTAGTCCTTACTCATAAGAATAGCGAAGGCCTCTGTCAGCTCCCAGCGCCCCACACGAAGCTGTCATGTTTGGAGCCACAGCTTCACAGTGTGGAGCCCGGGTTCCTTTAGCTGAGCCAGCAGGCCTAGGTCCTGAACCAATTTCCTCAACCCCTTCTCTTTCTCTCTTTCACTTTCTCTCCTCTAAGAGGCTCCAGACAATGCTGATTTCAGGGATGCTTGGGGATACAGCGCTTGGTTTGGGAGCTCTTAGGGCCACCCAGGAAGTTTTCCAAAGTCCCCGTGTTCAGGCTGCATCTAGGCATGGGGCAGCCACAATAGTGCCTATTGAATATACCTTAGGACCCCTGTGTGCAGACAGGGTTAGACTCTAGATGCTTCCCAGTAGACTCTGTTACCCAAGGAAGACGTCTCTAGCTAGTGACTCCCTCCCTTAGCTGCATGGTAGCGTTAACTTTACATTGATTGCTGTAGTTTGGCAAAGTTTCCCCTTGAGACCCATGTGTCACAACTGGTACCCAGTGAAATACTACTGAGATATGGCAGAGCCTTGTGAATGGTCTCTTGGTCTTTGGGGTCATGTCCCTAAAGTGAACTTTGGGATCACAATCCTTCCCTTTCTTTCTTCACACTCAACCACAAGTTGAATGATTTCCTCTCATTGTCTCTGTGGTATGACGCCTTGCCACAAGCCTCAAATCACTGATTAAAGCTTCTTAAACTATGAGACCACCCCCAATTTTTATTTCTTAAGATTGGTGTCTTAATTAGGGTTTCTACTGCTGTGAGGAGACACCATGACCACAGCAATTCTTATAAAGAAAACATTTAATTGTGGTGGCTTATAGTCTGGAGCTTGAGTCCATTGTCATTACGGCAGGAAGCAAGGAAACATGCAGGCAGACATGGTACTGGTGAGGTAGCTGAGAGTTCTATATCTTGCAGGCAACAGGAAGTGAACTGTGACACTTGGTGTGGCTTGAGCATATAGAAGACCTCAAAGCCCACTTCCATAGTGACACACTCCCTCCAGTAAGGCCATACCCACTCCACCAAAGCCACACCTCCTAGTAGTGACATTCCCTATGAGATTATGGAGGCCAATTACATTCAGTTGGTCACTTCTGGTAATTTATTACAGTACCATAGCATGGACTAAACATATCACTGAATTCAGAATATCTAGAAGAGGGAGGCTGGCACTGGACTTCTCAAAAAGCACTTCAAGTAAACTCACTATGCAGCAGAACTTGGGAGGCAGATTGCGGTGGCTTTGGCCAGTTCTCATGGGTCTTCCCAGAGTTAGTGTCCTTACTGTGGCAAAGTTGGGAGGTGGTGGAGTCCTTAAGGTTGTGGCCTAATAGAGGTTTGTGTTGGCTAGTTTTATGTCAGCTTCAGAAGAGGAAACCTCAACTGAGAAAACTCTCCCATCAGCTTAGCCTGCGAGAAAGCATGTGGTGCATTTTTTTTTTGATTGATGGGTAATGCAGGAGGGGGCAGCCCATTGTGGGCAACACCACTCTTGAGCAGGTGGTCCTGTGCTGTAGAAGAAAGCAGCTGAGCAAGCCATGAGGTAAGCAATTCAGTAAGCAGCACTCCTCTATGGCCTCCGCATCTCTTTCTGGCTCCAAAAACCTACGTTGAGTTCCTACCCATACTCTCTCAGATCATGGACTATGAGCTGCCAGATGGAATAAACCTTTTTCTCCCCAAGCTGATTTTGGTCATAGTGTTTTTATCACAGCCATAGAAACTCTAAGACAGGGATTTCAGATCTTCAGGTAGAATAATTTTAGTGGGGACCTTGTTGTCTCTTATAAAGGGGTAGTTATTAAAGTACATGTGGCCCTCCCCACCCGCTAGCTTGTCTTGGTGCTTTCTTCTTGAATAGGCTTTTTACCCTCCACTGTCCCCCATGAGGTGACCAGCAGGAAAGGCCTTCTCTAGGACTGACACAGTGTTGCCTGGTCTCTTGTCCTTACAAACTGTGAGCTCAGGAAACTTACTTTTATTTTACTTATTTTGTTTTGTTTTGTTTTTTGAGTTAGGGTTTCTCTGTGTAGCCTTGGCTATCCTGGAACTCACTGTGTAGCCCAGGCTGGCCTCAAACTCATAGAGATCTTCCTGCCTCTGTCTCCCAAGTGCTGGGATCAAAGGCATGCACCACCAATACTGCCTGGCCTATTTTTATTTAATAGTTTAATTAGCATACAAAGTACTAGCTTTCATTATGGAGTGTTCAAACAAAGCCCCTTTGATGATCTTTCCCTACTCACCTTCCCCACCCCTGTCCCCTTTTATATATTTCCCCAGTCTCTTATTTACTTTCATGTCACAAGATCCTTTTGTTCCCTCCAGCCCCTTCATTAACATCTTACTTCTACACTCATGGTCTTTTTTTCCCTCCTAGTTTCATAGTCTATACCTACATGCACAGGCCCATAAATATAAATACTGTAAGCTAGGTTCTGCCTATCAAAGAGAGCATGTCAATCCCTTCCTCTCCAAGACTGAGTCACCTCACTTAATATAATACTTTCAGAGTCTATCCATTCATTTTTTTCTTTATAGTTGAATAAAATTCCATTGTATACATGAACCATATTATTCATTCATCTGCAGATGGGTGTCTAGGCTGGCTCCAATCCTTAATTATTATGAACAGAACATCAATGAACATGGGTATACAGGTGTCTCTGTGGTAGAGTACAGAGTCCTTTGGTATTTGCCCAGAGGTGGTGTAGCTATGCCATATAGTTATTGCTATTTTTAATTTTATGAGAAACCTTCAGTCTGATTTCCACAATGGCTGTTTCAGTTTACTCTCCCACAAACAGTGAGAGTGGGACCCTCTTTCCCCACATTCTTGAATGTGTTTGTTCTCCTCGATTCTCTTGACAACCTTTCTGACTAGCAAGATACAGAATGTCAAAGTCTTTTTAATTTGTGTTTCCTTGATGGTTAAGGATGTTGGACTCTTGTAAAAATACATACTGGCTCTTCTCTCTCTCTCTCTCTCTCTCTCTCTCTCTCTCTCTCTCTCTCTCTCTCTCAAAACATTGTCTCATTACATAGCCCTGGCTAGTCTAGAAATCACTTTGTAGACCAGGCTGGTCTTATATTCACAAATATCCACCTGCTTCTGCTTCCTGAGATTAAATGTGTGTGCTGCCCAGCCCATGTTTCTCATTTTGAGAACTATTTATTTATTTCAATTTATCAATAATCCGTTGTATTTTTTTGTGCTTAGTTTTGTTGGAATTTTATAAATTCTGGATATTAGCTGTCTGTCTGAAGTATTGCTGGCAAAGGTTTCCTCACATTTTGTGGGCTGTCTGTTTGCACTGCTGAGAGCGTCCTCTGATGTTTAGAAAGCTTTTCATTTCATGTCAACCCATTTGTTAATTCTTCAGGCTTTTTCCTGGGCTGTCAGGGTCTTGCCAGAAAGTTCTTGCCATGCCTATTCTTGAAGTGTATTCTACACGCTTTCCTTTATAAATTCCAGGAGTTCAGGTTTTAAATTAAGGCCTTTGATCCGCTTTGGACTGATTTTTATGCAGGGTGAGAGATGGGGCTGTGTTTTCATTCTTGCACAGGTAGATGTCCAGTTTCGCCAGCACCATTTGTTGGCTAGGCTAGCGTTTTTGTTTTTCTTTTCCAGTGTATTATTTCAACATCTTTGTCAAGACTTAGGTAGCCATGGCTGGATGAAACATTTTGTTACAGCACCAGGGGAATGACTAGGACAGAGGCCAAGGGACCCGCTCTCGACTTCTGTTGGGGTTTTGATGATGAGCAGCAGAGTCCTCCCTCCCTCCCTCCCTCCCTCCCTCCCTCCCTCCCTCCCTCCCTCCCTCCCTCCCTCCCTCCCTCTCTCCCTCCCTTCATCCCTTCCTCCCTCCTTCACTCTCTCTCTTTCTTTTCTCTTCTTCTTCTCCTCCTCCTCTTCCTCCTCCTCCTCCTCCTCCTCCTCCTTCTCTCTCCTTCTTACCACTCAAGATATACTGCTTTTCACCCTTGGTTTTCTTTTCTTTTTCTTTTTTTCTTTGTGTGTGTGTGTGTGTGTGTGTGTGTGTGTGTGTGTGTGTGTGTGTGATCTTTTCCTTTCTAGGCTCCACAGAAGTCTTCTCAAGGACTGACCCTGATGAGTGCCTTTAACACCACAGACCGTTCCATTGACTCCACATTTCTCTTCCTCTCCTGTTGACAGGAATCTAGAAGGAGAACACATTATTTATTTATTTATTTATTTATTTATTTATTTATTTATTTATTTATTTATTTGAGATAGGGTTTCTCTGTGTCACCCTGGCTGCTCTGGGACTCACTCTGAAGACCAGGTTGGCCTCAAACTCAGAGATTCGCCTGCCCCTGCTTTCCGAGTGCTGGCTTAGGAGAACTGTTCTTAGTGCCCAGGGACATCTACAGAGTAATAGCTTCTTCATCATGGCGAGCAACGACTGAAGGGTGAGCCACCGGCAGTTGTAAGGATCCCAAACAGCACACACGGAATGGGATAAGAAAGAAAATTTATGAGACTTGACACCTTGGAATTACAGGGCTCTTTTTGCTGAGGTCTTACTAGACAGCTGACCAAACACTCCTGTACAGAGATGCATCCTGCTGACACTGTCCTCTGTGACGTCCTGGTGACTGGCAGCATGGTGGGAGGGGAGGAACCCAGTGAATGAGGGGGCCTGCCATGGGGCTTAGTTTCATTGGCGATAAAATAATTCCACTCTCTCCAGCTTTCTACTTTGTCTTCTCCCAGCCACTGGCAACCCACTTTTTTTTTTTTTTTTTTTTTTTTTTTTTTTTTTTTTTTTTTTTTCGAGACAGGGTTTCTCTGTGTAGCTTTGCGCCTTTCCTGGAACTCGCTTTGGAGACCAGGCTGGCCTCGAACTCACAGAGATCCGCCTGGCTCTGCCTCCCGAGTGCTGGGATTAAAGGCGTGCGCCACCACCGCCCGGCTGGCAACCCACTTTTGACTTCTGTTTCTGGGTTTTTATTATTTTCAGTGTGAATCGAACTAGTTAGTATGTTGACTGGTTTATTTCACATAGCATAACATCCTCACGGTTAATGCACGCTGCACCATGCTCTAAGATCTGTTTAAAACCTATGCCATGTTCTATCGCAGATATCTGCCACTCTTGTTTACTCATTCATCTTTTTATTGACAGTGGGTGCTTCATCTCTGGGCTCTTGAAAATAATGTGACCAGTGACCATGGGAGTGAAACTGTCTCTTTTAGGTCACTCCTCTAGTCCTTGTATGTGTACCTGGAAGTCAGAAAGTTTATTTTTGAATCTTTTGAGGAGACACTGTCCTGTTTTTCAGAGGTGTCACACTATTTTACAGTCGTACTGATGTCCACAGACCCCAGTTTCTTAACATTCTTATCAATGCTGGCTAGTTCCTGCTTTCTTTTTCCTCTACAGGGTCATTGTGGGAATGCATTTGCTGTTTTGATTTGCATGTCTGTGGTGATTATTGACATGGGTATCTTTTCCTGTGTTCATTGGTCATCTGTATAGAGAGAACTCAATTCAAGATCTTTCCTTGTTTCTCAATCAGATTGCTAATATTATTTTCTTAGATATGGTATCATGTAGCCTAGGCTGGCCTCAAATTTATTATGTAGTTGAGGATGACCTTGAACTTCTGATCTCCCCACCTCTACCTTCCCAAATAGCATGTGCCACCATGTTTGAATTTATGTAGTGTTTGGGATTGAACCCAGGACTTTTGAAATTTCAGATAAATACTCTACTGTCTGAGCTATACCCCTAGCTTATTATTGTTATTGAGTGGTAGTTTTTATGTCCTTGATAATAACTCATTATTAAATATATGACTTGAAGGTCTTTTTCTTCTTTTTCCTTTGTTTTCAACCAGTCTACATATTGTCATTTTGTTCTGTTGACCACTTTCTGTTTTGTGTAGAAATTTTTGTATGATACAGTCCCACTTGCCCATTTTTGCTCTTATTGTCTGTGCTTTTGGGTGGGGTCATAACCAAGAAATCATTGCTCAATTTAATGCCCCAACTTTTCCTCTTGTGTTTTATTCTAGGCGTTTTCACAGTTCTGAGTACTGTATTTAGGTCTTGTATACATTTTGTATCAGTTTTTATGTGGGAAATGAGGCAAAAGTCTGTGCAAGGATGCATGTGGATGTCCACTTTCCACAGCACCATCTTTGAATGATGCCATCTTTACTATCATTGTGTGGTCTTGACACCTTTGCAGATCATGATCTCTACTTGTTTGAATCAAAAATTCATTTTCTTTGTTCTTGAGGGAACATTTTTACCCTCCCATGGAACGCTAGCCTCTAGTGTCCCTTGGATCCAACCCACAGACATCTTGGATCCATTTCTCTTCAGTTTCTTACCTGGTACTCAGTTGCTATTACTTATCTTTGGGCCTTTATATGAAACTCTGCTTTTAAAAAAACCTTTATCTATGTATCAACTTGCCTTGCTTTAATTAAACTAAGTTCTCTTTATAAACAAGTCAAACAAAACAAAAAATATTCTAAAGCCCTTCATTTACTATAATATGTATCTTCATCATGTAATTTCTATTTTTATTTATATTTTTATATAACAAAAGGTCTAATTTGCACTTCTTTAGGATCTTGTAACTCTGAAAAGGCCATATTTTGATAGGATATAACCCGGTTGTCTCACTGTTATCTTTCAATGTGTGGCCAGCCTTCTGTATTCACAGACTCTGTAACCTTCCCTTCAATAGCCAGGTATTAACAGTATTTGAGAAAAACTGTGTCAGTGCAAAACACATGTAGTCTCTCCCACATCACCTTCCCTTAGGTAACATGTCATCACATCCAGCATTTGGACAATGTTTGTTTGTACTGAGCATCGTAAGTCATCTAGAAATGATTCGAGTATTCAGGAGCATGTACGGAGGCTCTATACCATGACTTTTCATGTAAGGTGCCCGATCATGTTTGGGTTTTTCTATCTGTAGGGGGAGGTGTGGTGGTTCTGACATCAACCTCTTCTTGAATGCTGAGAGGCAGCTGCATGTGAAATATGTATACTAAAGACTTCTAACTGTGTACCTCAATTGGTTCTTCTTTCCCATAGTGGAGCTGCTCAGCTATTTTTCTCTGAAGTGAGACCATGAAGATGGGCAGAAGGAATGTGGAAGGAAATGCCAGTATCACAAGGCTGTGCTTCAAAGAGCAGCAGATGTGTCTTCTCCTTGCGTTCTTCTGTACCTGGCAACAATCTAGTCAGCTGGTCATTCAAAGGACTATTGTCCTCAGACCACAGCCATCGGTACTCTCAAAGACGTACAATCTCAGGTCCCGTGCAGACCTTCTGAATAATTCTCTGCTTTTTAAACAATACTCATCTTAAAATTTGAAATAGGCTAGCCAAAGATGTTGTTGGAGTTAGTTCCCCAGTGGGAAGATTTGGGTTCCTGAACAGCTATGTGAAGAGCTGCTTCTCCAAGTTGAATGCTTGTGCAGTACTGTTAGATGAACGAGAACTAAATTCCTTGTGTGCAGATCCCTCAAAACCTGGGGGGTTTGTTACTCAGCCTAGCCTACCCTAACTGATGCAACCTGGTATTTACTTGCTTATTTGTTTGATTTTTGTTATGCTTGTAAAACAGAGGCCACATGTGTGAGGGCTATTCTTGGTTGTCAACTTGACTATATCAGGAATGAACTATAATCCAGAAATGGAGGGCACACTTGTGATCTAGATCTTGAGGTTGGAAGACACATGCCTTTATTTATTTTATGTATATGAGTACTCTATCTGCACGTACACCTGCACCTCAGAAGAGGGCATCAGATCCCAGTATAGATGGTTGTGAGTCACCATGTGGTTGCTGGGAATTGAACTCAGGACCTCTGGAAGAGCAACTCATGCTCTTAATCGCTGAGCCCTCTCTCCAGGCCTTTAATCCTTTTTTTTTTTTTTTTTGAGACAGGGTTTCTCTGTGTAGCTTTGGAGCCTGTCCTGGAATTTGCCTGGAACTCCCAGGGATCCGCCTGTCCCTGCCTCCCGAGTGCTGGGATTAAAGGGGTGCACCACCACCACCTGGAGAAGGCGCACATTTAATCTGGGCCACACCTTCTGCTGGAAGCTTATCTGAGGACGATGGAAGAAGGCAGGGTGCTTTCATTCTTCTGCTTGCCCTTGCCTTTGTTACCACATCCTTTCCTGCACCGGCATTGGAACCTACTTTTTTGGAATTCCAGTATATACAGAAGAACCGCTGAGACAACTAGCCTCTTGGGACTAAACAACTACTAGATTCTTGGACTTCCCATTCACAGGTAGACATTGTTAGATTAGTTGGAATGCAGCCTGTAAGTCATTCCAATAAATCCCATATATATATATGGGATATATATTCCATACATTCTAGACTCTAGAGAACCCTGAGTAATACAACATGTTAGGTGTTCTGATTAGTTATGTTGTCAATTTTATACACCTAGGGAGAGGGAGCCTCAAGTAAAGAACTACCTTAGTCAACTGTCCCGTGGGGCATTTTTCTTGATTGCTAGCTGATACAGGAGGGCCCACCCTCTTGTGGGCAGGGCCATTCCTGGGCCGGTAGCTGAAAACCAGACTGGAGCAAGCCACTAAGCAGCAAATTCCTCTGTGGTTTCTGCTTTAAGCTCCCGCCTGGAGTCCCGACCCTGACTCCTGATGGAGTTCCATCCCTCAGTGATGGGCTGGGACCTCTAAGATGAAGTAAATCCTTTACTCCCTAAGATACTTTTGGTCGTGTTCTGTCACAACAATGGAGAACCAGGCAGGAATGGCGGGCTTGTGTGGCAACCCTTAGCCAGTCCTCAGCCTCTTTTGCACGTAGCCATATCAGTCTCCACTCCTCTGTGAAGTGGCTTCTTGAATCTTCTTCTTCTTTTTTTTTTTTTTTTTTTTTAAATCCTGAGCAGGTTACATTTTCCCATAAGACAAAAGTAAGAAGAACATGGCCATATCATCAAATGCAAGAAATTATTTTTATGTTATCTCATTTATCCTATAAGTCAGGACTGGCAAAGTGTTGTCTATGGGCCAAATCTAGCCCTTGGCTATTTTTTTTTTTAACTTAAGATGATTTTAATTCTATTAAAAATATTTTAATTTTACTACATGTATGGGTAATTTGCCTGCATGTGTGTCCATATACCATGTGCATCAGGGTCTACTGAGGTCAGAAGATGGTGCTGGATCCCTCGGAACTGGAGTTAGATATAGTTTTGGGCTTCCATGTCGGTCCTGGGAATCAAACCTGAGTCCTCTGGAAGAGCAGCCAGTGCTCTTAACTGCCGAGCCAGCTCTTCAGTGCTAAGGTGATTTTCAATGAACATATAATTAACAATTGAGAGCATGGGATTCATCAGTGTTTAATACACTCAAAGCAGCATGCATTTTGTTAGACCCTGTGTTTTTAAATTATTTAAGAAAAGGACTTTATTTCTAAAATAGTTACTTCCTCCTCTTTCCATATGTTGGCCACCATTAATCTGATTTATGTTTATTGGATTGACCTCTGGATATTTCAAACATTGTGGTTCACATATTTTGTGTGACCTTCAGTATCTAGCTTTTCCCACGTCATGTAATATTTTCACATGTGTCTCAGTGGTTTGTTTCTTGTTATGTCAAAGTAACATCCCATTGCATTTGTCCTTGTTTTCATAAATAAGGTTTTCTTGAATATGACCATACTTATTATTTTATACTCCATTAGGCAATTAATGCACGTTACTGGCAGACTTTCGGGGGTGTGATACAGACAGAATATAGAGCTTGCAAAATGTCAAAATATTCATTGTCTGGTCTCTTGCAGAAAGTATTTGTTAATTCTTGTCATTGAAACCACTTACGTGGAATGTTACTGAAGATACTACACCTAGAAATTCCAGTCTCCTGATCCTTCTGCCAGGGGGCCCCTTAAGCAGCCCACTACGTATGGTGGAACACCTTGCACAGCCATGAGGTGGGGGAAGGGCTTGGACCTGCCTTTACCAGGCTCTGCTGACTCCCCATGTGAGTCCTTACCTTCTTTTAGGAGGGAATGGGGGGGGGTTTAGGGGGAAGGCTGGAGGGGCAGGAGGAGGGAAGAGGGGGATCTGCAATTGGTATGTAAAATGAATTAAAAATTTCTTAATTAAAAAAAAATTCCAGTCTCAGTAGACTTGATTTTTAAAGTCATGATCTGATTTTCAGGTTCGCCTGGGCTAAGACATAGAAAAGAAATGTTACACAACCTTTGAAAAGCTTGAGTGCCACTCCACGTGTCTGGTGGGGTGGCACAGCATGCCACGGAGGAGCAGTGGGAGAAGTGAGCGGTGCTGGTGTAGCTGCAGACAGGCCACAGAGACGAGCGGACAGATGGAAAAGGGACGGAAACGCAGCCAGGGACTTGAAGAAAGGAATTCTCAGTGGAACCTTGACACCAGGCGTACAGAAGAAATGAAGCTGGATCTGCTCCCCACATTGAAAGTAAATTCCAGAAGCATGTAACGATGTGCAAAGGAAGCTGGGAACACGCCAGTGTAAAATATTATATAGAAAAATCTTTCAATAGATTCTTTAAGCTTGATGGGAATCAGAGAACATAAAGCAAAAATTTAAATTTAATTGGTGGCTGACTGGCGTGGCTGTTTTTTTTTTTTTTTTTTTTTTATGCCAACTTGACATAAGTTAGAGTCATCAGAGAGGAAGGAGCTTTGAGAAAAATGCCTCCATAAGATCCAGCTAAAAGGCATTTTCTTAATTAGTGATCAATTGGGTAGGAGTCCAGCCCATTGTAGATGGTGCCATCCCTGGGCTGGTGATCCTGGGGTCTATAAGAAAGCAGGTTAGCTGGGTGGTGGTGGTGCACACCTTTAATCTCAGCACTCGGAAGGCAGAGGCAGGTAGATCTCTGTGAGTTTGAGGCCAGCCTGGTCTACAAAGCCAATTCCAGGAAAGGCACAAAGCTACACAGAGAAACCCTGTTTGGGGCGGGGAGGAAGGGAAGCAGGTTGAGCAAGTCATGGAGAGCAAGCCAGTAAGCAGCAGTCCTCCATGGCCCCTGTATCATCTCCTGCCTTCAAGTTGCTTCCCTGCTTAAGTTCTTGTCGTGACTTCCTTTGGTGGTGAACAGCATCGTGCAAGTGTAAGCCAAATAAACCCTTTCCTCCCCAACTTGCTTTTTGCTCAGGTGTTTGGTAGCAGCAATAGACACTGAAAGACCCTAACATTCAATAAAATGGCCTCAAATGTAAAACTTCCATGTGGAAAAATTCTATCTACGGTGCTAAAAAGCACAAACTGTGGACTACATTGTCAATGCCAGTGTCCATAGACATATTCTGGTGGGTGCAAACATTACAGATTATCCATGTAAAGGTCACCTGAGTTTAAACACCAGATCCGCTTTGTCGTTCACTTCACTCACAGGAATGATAAACACTTAGGGTCCTCAGGGTGAATATGTAGAGGGAGGACTTCCTGCAGATGTTGAATTCAGTGGTTTTGAAGAAAAATCTAATCTCAGGTCATATTCTGAAACGTACATGTGTTTTGACCCCACATCTACGTCTTGGACATTTTACCTCTAGAATCTAGATTAAAGATATTCTTTGCTGCCTTGGAAATCGGGACGCTGTCTCAATGCTCATCAGTAAGTCTCATCAGATAAATGGCGAGGTATCCAGGTGGTGGATCTCTAGAAAGCCCCTGCAAATGAGGTTGAGATGTGCACACAGATGTCTACTGTAAATCCCTCAGGCTTGCTATTATGCTTGTCTTCCTCTTCTATTTAGGGACACTTTTTGAGCCGGGAGGATGGCTCAGTGGGTAATACACTTGCCACGGAAGTGTGAGGACTGGAATTTGGATCTCCAGAAACCACGTAATATCAGGGCAGGTGTGGTGGCTGTCTGTAATTCCAGCCTTTGGGAGACAGAGCCAGGGACCCCCTGCACCCCTCCCCCACCATGGAAACTAGATTGCTAGATTAGACAGAATTGGCAAGCATGGGCTTCATTGAGCGATCCTGACTCATAAAAATAAGGTAAAGAGAAGTCTAGGAACATAATCAACTTCAACTCTGGACCTTCACATGTATGCGTACACACACACACACACACACACACACACACACACGCAAACAGATATATGTACACACATACATAACACATACACTTACACATTCTGAAAAAAATGGTAAAGATATCTTGTGTCTGTTAAGGTACAAATCAATGCACCTAGTTTACAGCTTGGTGAAAATGATGGACATTGCACACCTTTAAGAATGCTTGCTTCAAGCGCTGGGCCTTCATGGGTCTGCACCAGGTCCTCTGTGTACATATTATAGCCAATGGCTTAATATTTTTTTATGGGACTCGTAACTATGAGAATGAGTGGGTCTCTGATTCTTGTACCTGTTCTTGGGACTCTTTTCCTTCGGTTGGGTTGCTGTGTCCAACTTCGATATGACAATTTTGCTTTATCTTATTATGTTTTATTTTGTCATGTTTTGTAGTTATCTCTTAGAAGCCTGTTCTTTTCTAATGAGGGAGTGGATCTGGAGGGAAAGGTGTGGGGTGGGGAGGAACTGGGAGGAGTAGAGGGAGGGGAAACTGTATTCAGACTATATTGTATGAGAAAAGAATATATTATTAATTAAAAAAGAAACAAAGAATGCTTGCTTCAGGTTGTATTTTCTAGAAGCTACACTATGAAACCTCAACACTGTGGCTGCTTAAACAAGACCTGAACAATGACAGCACCATTTGACATGCCATTGTGGATGGGGGAAATCTCATGAGCCCCCCCCCCCCCGCCCCAGATGAAGAACCCTGGGCAATTAACAACTGCTGAGAAAGGAAGAACTATTGTTCTCCAGGGATGAGAACCCTAAATGGTTATCCAATACCAAATAGCCCTTAAAACATATACATAGGAGTTAGATGAACTCAGGTTTCATTTATACATTTATTCACATATATGTAATAATGACAATTATAAAAATTTGAGAGAGAGCTGGTGGGGGGTGTCAGTGGGGAAGGTTACAGGGAGAAGCATTCATGATGGAAATGATGTAATGATATTTTAAGTAATTAAATAGTAATAGAAGCTTGCTTATTTTTGCTAACTGAAATATTACAATTATAGGAATAGACTTGAAGTCATCATGCTCAGTGCTATAGAGCACGCGCGCGTGCTTGTGTGTGTGTGTGTGTGTGTGTGTGTGTGTGCACATGCATGTATACATTTGTGCTTGTTAATGTGTCTACAGATGTGTGTTTATGATAGTGTAAGGCTCTGGGAGCTCCTAACACCAGCTGAGGTTGCATCCACGTCCCAGTCCCCTAAAGACCACATGATCCCTGTTCTCTCATGATCCTCCTGTACCTTGTATGAGTCCTTTGGTGACTAGTAGACTATAGGTGGGCATGAAACTCTTTGTCCTTTCTCAAGGGTGAGGGCTCTTTCCTAGTCTAATTGTTTCTCTGGGTTCCTGTGAACCTCAGGGCATATGATGTTTTCTATTGCTTTTTCTTCTATATTTTGAGCTCTTAGTTTTCTCCTGTCTTGCCACGGTCTACACTTGCATTTGCCCTTATGTTCTTTCTGCTTCTTGGTGTGTGAGGAATTAGACATGGCTGACCAAGTGCTGGATGAACTCCATGGCATCCACAATTATTTTAAGTTTGGTCTTCTTGTTCACAAATATGCAAGCTATATTTTTATTCCCATGAAAGAAAGGCCAAACACCAAGCAGTTTACTAACTCCTAACAGAAAAACAAGGGTACTGAGGCTCACAAGCTGGGATGTATGCACTCACCAAAAGCATGTGAGGAACAAAACACACTTGAGTGTCTGGGAGATGTCAGTTTCTCAGGGCTGAATTTGTACCAAGTCCCTTAGGTGAGGTCCCTACAATAGTGTCCAGCACAGAGAATGAGCCTGCTGAATAGGTGAGTGATGGAAGATCTATGGTGGATTGGACAAGATATCTCTTTGATTTGTTTTGGTGTGGGGTCTGGTCAACCACTGGGTTGTCTTCCCTCACGTAGAAGAAGATGTTTCAGTATTTTCTAGTTGAGTATCATGTTGGCTGTGGACCTTTATGTTCTTTATGATATGGGCATAGTTTGTATCAATTTTTATTTTGTTGAGTGCTTTATGTCATGAAAAAAAATGGAGGAACCAGGTATTCCTTTTGCCTTTCACTCCGTTAACTTTCTGCCATTTGTTTTACAGTTTCTGGATCCTGGACAAGATTCCTGGAATTCATCTCCTTGGCAATACCTTCAGCATCCAGTAAAACCATAGGCTAAGTCTTCCTTAATCAATATGTTATAGGTTGTGATATAATAATTTGCAAAGCATTTGAAAGCTGTCTCATCCACCATTGTAAGCCTCAAGAGAATGCAGTTCTGTTCTTTTATAACCATCTAGCCTTTCTTTAACAAAACTTCCTCCTTTCTCTTTTGCTTTTTGCTCTTTTTAATCTCTTCTCAGATCCCTCCCCTCCCCCATGCCTCTCCAGCAAACTCATTATGAGGCTGTTTTCTATTCCATGGAACATCTTAGGAGGGTGGCATAGGGAAGCAATATTATAATACAATTGCTGAATCCATATCCCAGGCATCAAAATACTTCCTTTGTGCTTGGGGATTTTATGAGTCTAGGAAACTTAAGATGTGGGTCTTTATTGGTGAAATTTTTAAGGCCACTCCACGTAGTTAAAGGGGGAGGTTTATTTTGTGGGGTAACTCACAAATGAAGGGAAAGGTAACAGGGTCTGGGAAAGGTGTAGCGCAGTCTGGCGGTGTTCTCTGGAGAACTCTGCTCGGTCGACCTCCAGCATCCAGGGTCCAGGAACCAAGAGAGCCTGCGCATCCGGATCTTAGGTCTTCAGTGTCCTCTCTCAGCCCTGCCTTGTAGGCGTGACTGTTACCAAAACCTCAATGGGGGTTGGAACTTCCAGGTCAAAGCCGGAATGGCTACCCACTACAGGTCTTGCTGGCAATGGTGGCACCTGTTACCCAAACACTCTTCAAGCTGAGAAACAGGAGTGTCATGAGCACAAAGCCAGCCTGGGCTCCCTGCAAGACCCTGTTTCAAAATAAAACCAGAGCCAAGGAAAAATAACAAAAGGATGAAGCTCTTCACGGCAAACTTGGTTACTGATGCAGAGAAGGGAACATAGCAAACCCTAAGAGCAGATGGAGCCAAATGACCCTAAGAGGTGTTAGGAAGTGTAGGACTTGATTTTGGAAGTTAAGCCTCAAGTTTAAAATTGATAGCTATTTCTCATACTTTAGCATAGAAATAGTCAATTCCACACTGAAACAAGTGCTAAAGAATGGGGCCATACCTGCCCCTTGCTCATCTCTGCAAGGGGTGAACTCACCAGGGCAATGCTGGAGAGCCCACCCTGGTGGCAAAGACAGGGGAGAGCTGGCAGGCTGCCCAACCCTGCGACTCCCCAGGCCCAGACCCAGGATTATGTGTTGACCCGCCCCAACATTTACCCCATCTGGGATCTGCTGGAGCACGGGGTGGAGGGATGGCCAGTGGAGGGTCGGAGGGTGTCAATCCTGTGGACCCAGGGCTGCAGGAATTCCATGACACAGGGCAGCATCGGGATGGACAGGAAGAGTCCCAGTGTCAATGGTGTAGCAGAGACCAGGGTCCTCGACCCAGATCAATGATTCTTTTTGATGAGCGCCTGCTTGTGAAAATAGATGGATAAAATGGTCTACTGTGTGACTCACTGTGTCACATTGCAGCTTCCATAAGGGAATCTCCCCTTCTTCCTTTTATGTTTCCCCTCTTTTTCTCTTAAATTTTATTTTGTTTTATTTTGGGGTAGGGTGGGAGATGGGTAGGATTGGAAGGCACGTTGTTAAGGATAATAATAATAATAATAATAATAATAGTAATAAAGAATCGGACCATAATGGGAAGAAACCCAATATGGAGCATGGTGGAAAAGAGGACAGAGCATGCGCGACTCCCTTTGTCATATTGGCAATACCTGTGTTCTGACTCCTCTGGAGAGATGAAGGGGTGACATGTGTATGACATTAGAACAGAACCTGCCAAGTGCCATTGTCAGTTATGTATCACAGTGACAGCAAAGAGAATGACTGCCTGTGAGGAGGAGAAATGGATGTGAAGCTTTCAACTGGGGTGGGGGTGGGGGGCATCAAGACTAGTCAAAAAAAATTCAGATCTTTCAGTTTGAAAATTTTCTGGTTAAGTAAACTGACAATTGGATTTTCTTCCACTTTTTTTTAAAAAAAAAATCAAAAATCAAAAGTATTTTTCCTCCACTACTGATAGAGTGTGTAGGTTAAGTGTCTGTGAAAAACTTACTGTATGGGTGAAATAGTGGAACCTTTCTCTCCACGCTGTGAGACTCTGTACAACGCTAATTCAGTTCGGGGCCTACGTGGGATTTCTTACAAGAAACACAGACATCAACCACCCTCCAGAAAGACTTCTATTTCAGTCATGCTTGAATTCTGCTTTTGGGGAGAGCTGACACCAACTTGACTGTTGACACGGAAGCCTCGGGTAGCAGGTGGCAGATGACACGGTGTAGATGGTGTCTATGAAAGCTGTGCACTTCTTAAACACTAGGCTAGGGAAAACAAAATCAGAGGACCTCAAATTCCCACCTTTCCTGAGACTGTGAAGCTAACAGGCCCAGTGTGAATCTGCCAAGGCCTTGTGTGTCCAGTGTGTTGAGAGTCCATATCTCCTGCCCTTGACTCCAGCCGTGGTTGTCTGGACCTCTGCTGGGCCTCTAGTTTCAGAACCCAGCAACAGGAGTACTGAGTTTTCACTCATACCTTTGGTCTTGCAGTTAAAACAAACAAACAAACAAACAAACAAACAAACAAACAGAAAGCAAAAACAAAACAATCAAGGAAACGAGAATTCCTGGTAAGCAGCTCTTGCAAGAATTTTAGCTTAGCTGTTCCCCTCCTAAAGTACTTTTCGGTAGATAACCCCCCACACATGTCTTGTTTGATTCACGCAGGTCCAGGGGCTTGGATGTCAACTGTGCATGCTGTGGTATCGCCATTCTGTTCTATCCAGGGAAAAGGTGGGTTTCCAACTGGCAAGCTCAATAACATTGTACCATGTGATTCAAAGTGGAAGAAGAACTGCTTATTTCAGAGTAATTATGTAATGTAGTATGCATAATGTAGTGAGCCTCATGTAATAAAGCCACACTGTCCCTACCTGCTATTGGCTTTCTGTCTCCACAATTCTGTGCCGGCATAGTGCACACCACACACTGTGTGTGGTGTGATGGCTGGATGCTGTATGTACTCATTCTCTTTAAGGAATACAGTGTAAGTCATTTACATAGCACCAATCTAGACAAGAGCTAAGGTATATTCAAGGACGTGTGTAGATTTATGGAAGTTCTTGTCACTTTATATGAGGGACTTGAACATATTCAGGTTTTGCCATCTGTGGGGATTTGAAACCAGCTTCTGTAGGTACCAAAATGTGTGTAATATGATCAAATTCATACCATATGAATTTCTTAAGTTATCTAAGCAATGGAGAAGAAAAGTGTGAAAAGTCTCATTGTCACTGAAAACTGTGGGGGTCAGAAAGAAAATGGCTGGGAAAGCTCAAGCCCATACAAAACACCCCTGAGATGGTTGACCTATTCTAGCCTAATACCCTTCAGCTGGCTTCTTTTCAGAGATGATGGGGGATGTGAGTTACCTTCTACCTTAGGAACAATCCATTTACATATTCTCTGGGTATCTAAACTTGGAACTGATGATAAATTCCCTCATAGTAAGGCTCGCCCAGTCTCTGGGTAGCAAACCCAACTCAGAAGTTGGTGAAGAGGTCAGAGATGGGGCAGGTGATGTTGGGTCTCTCTCACATCAGGTAAAACCTCCCCTTCTTCTCCCCACACTGAAAGCTGGGCCTCTAGACTGCAGGAGCTGGTGTGTGTTTCTGCCTCACGGTGGTAGATTTGGTTGGAAAAGGGAGCTCTTAGAACTCCAGGTAGCAGTCCCTGCAGGGAGGAAGAGAAAATCAGCCTTCATGAACTGGGTTGACTAGACAGTGAGTCGTTCTGGTGTATTCTCTCTCTCTCTCTCTCTCTCTCTCTCTCTCTCTCTCTCTCTCTCTCTCTCTCTCTCCCTCTCTCTCTCTCTCTGTGTGTGTGTGTTCAAAAATCCTTGTCACCAGGGCTGAGTCTGTCTCCACATGAGAGGAATCCACAATTAGATGGAAGTATCCTGCTACCACTTACTGATGACCTCAACCTGCAGCCGGCAGAAGGCAGGGACTAGATTCTGCACATGTGCTCCATCTAATTGTGTGTGTGTGTGTGTGTGTGTGTGTGTGTGTGTGTGTGTGTGTGTGTGTGTGTTTTCCTCCAATGAAACAGAAAATCCATGAAACAAAAGAGAACAATCCTCCCACCCTCACAGGGCCCTAGTGAAATCCAGCCTGCTTTACTGTCTTTTATTAGTTCTTGGTGAATGGTGCAGTTTTTTACATGGGTAGAAACAGAGACAATTGGTTTTGGTGCTCCATAAAAATAAGACTTTCGTAAAAAGGCTGTCTCATCTTTTATTTGTATGTGTGTTTGTATGTGTATTTGCATGTGTGTGGGAGCGTGTGTGTGTGTGTGTGTGTGTGTGTGTGTGTGTGTGTGTGCACACCACAGGTGGAGACCTGAGGTTGATGCTGGGTGGCATCATCAGTTGACGCCCCATCTTACACATGGAAGCAGGGTCTCTCCCTGAGCAAGGAGCACAGCATGTCACTCTGCTAGCTAGCTTGCTCCAGGGGTTTCCCACTTTGGCTTTTATGTGGGTCCTTGGCATCCAGACTCAGGTCCTCACGCTTGTGCCATGAGTGCTTTCCCTGAAGGACCATCTCCCTAGCCCCACCCCCTTCTTTTCTCTTGGTTCTGGGGACCCACTTTAGGGCTGTGCTTATGAGAATGTTTCTTCCCTTTCCTACCCTGTTTCCCCCTCTCCCCCGTCCCTCCCACTTCCCTCCTTCCCTGTCTCACTATGGGCCCAGGCCAACCTCCCTCCACTCTACCCTCTGGAAGAATGCTAGTGTTGTAGTCAGTGGAGAGTTGTGGGAAAACTCAAGCAATCCAGAGCTGAACTCTGGTGTCCTGTCACCTACTTAGACAAAGGACACAGGACAAAGTCAAAGCTACAGGTGACTTGTGTGGCAGGTGACTACCCTAGTTTCATTCTGCTGTTGTGTGATAAAATACTGACCTAAAGCAACCCGGGGGCAGAAAGTGTTTGTTATGCTTCCAGGTCACAGCCCATCATCGAGGGAAGTCAGGGTAGGAACCCAAGTCAGGAACCTGGAGAAAGGACCCAGGATGAATGTTGCTTGCTGGGTTTCCATTTTTGTTAATTTATTCTTCTCTCATATATTACATCCTAACCACAGTTTCCCATTCTTCCCCCACTAATTTTCCTTTCCATTTAGAAAGGGGCAGGCTTCCCAGGGTTATCAACCAAACATGGCCTATCAAGTTGCAGTAAGACTAGGCACCTCCCCTCATAGTAAGGCTGGCCAAGGCAACCCAGTAGAAGGAAATGGGTCCTAGCTTCTGGATTTCTTATAGGCTCATGCTTAGTGATATTCCCAGGGAACAGTGCCACCCACAGTGGGTGTGACTCTCCTACATCAATTCACAGTCAAGACACTGTATTTTTAGGTGATTCCAGTTGTGTCCTACTGACCACTAAGACAGTGACCAAGGCTTCCATTAGGATGGTGGGTGGAGTCTTGACAGCATCCTTAAGCTGAGTTACACCTTAGTGGAGAAGTACTGTGCTTTGAATGAAGGGGTGCTTCAGTCTTCTGTCCAGAGCAGACAACTGTCTTTTTTAGACAGAGAAGGTGGAAATTCTTCACCTCAGGTGAAAGATGGCTCCTGTTTGGATCCCAGCCTGATCCACAGTTGCTGTCTCTTCATTTATGATCCACATCTTAGGATGTACCTTGGCATTCTCTGCTTGTCCTGGCAGCTTGTACCTTCCATGTAACTTGAATCTTAAAGGGTCTTATCAATAAAACAAAGAAACAAACCCAGGAGCCAGGTATTGTGGTGAATTCTGAAAGATCAGAGAAGCAGAACAAGCCACAACTAACCTCACTTTGCCAACTTTTCAGCTGATCCTGTTTCCTCAAACTGGAAGCCTCTGAGTCCTCATCTGAATGGATCTCAGCTGAACTGTGTTGCTAAAAGCCTAAAATGTAGCCAGGTGGTGGTGGCACATGCCTTTAATCCCAGCACTCAGGAGGCAGAGGCAGGCAGATCTCTGTGAGTTTGAGGCCAGCCTGGGCTACAGAGTGAGTTCCAGGAAAGGCGCAAAGCTATGCAGAGAAACCCTATTTCGAAAAACAAAACAAAACAAAAAACAAACACACAAAAAAAGGTTAAAAGCCTCTAGTTCCTGGTTCTCATGCCTTATATACCTTTCTGCTTCCTGCCATCACTTCCTGGAATTAAAGGTATATGTCACCATGCCTGGCTGTTTCCAGTGTAGCCTTGAACTCATAGAGATATGGATGGATCTCTGCCTCCCAAGTGATAGGATTAAAGGTGTGTGTGCCACCATTTTTCGGCCTCTATGTCTATCTAGTGGCTGTTCTGTCCTCTGACCCCAGATAAGTTTATTAGAGTGCATAACATATTGGGGGACACAGTATCACCACGCTTCCAGACTTCATACCTGCTACACTGAGTATCCCTGTATGTATTCCCTCATGTGACACTGGGGCCTACCCTGAACTCTGACCTGTCATTAATCCACTTTATATCACACCCTATGCTGAAGAAGGCATCTCTCCTTTGATTTCCATTTTTTTTCTCTAAAATTTCACTTCCCTGCTTTTAAAAGACACAGGCACAAACAGCATGCTATGCTGCACTACACCTTTCTGAGTTGGTGAAGACCCTGTCTTCATAGGGATTGCTTGCTTGCTCCCTCCTTCCCTCCCTCCCTCCCTCCTTCCCTCCCTCCCTCCCTCCCTTCCTCCCTCCCTCTCTCTCTTTCTTTTTTTTTTTTTTTCCGAGACAGGGTCTCTCTGTGTAGCCCTGGCTATTCTGGAACTTGATCTGTAGACCAGGCTGTCCTCGAACTCACAGAGATCTGTCTGCCTCTGCCTCCTGAGTGCTGGAATTAAAGGTGTGCGGCTGGAGGGGATTGCTCTCTAAGAAAGTAGATGAGGCCAAATAGCATCGTGACTAAAGTACAATAGGGGTTTTCTTGCCCGACTTTCCCTGTAGACTGTGTATAGACTTGTACAGTGTAAACCAGGTGTCGAAAAGAGGACCAGTTCACACCAGGTGTCCGCAAACCAGCCCTGAAGAGAATGTTAGCAGATTCTGAACTGTGTTCCTAATTCTCAGCCCTGAGGGAGGCGAAGACAGGAAGGACGACAGTTTTACTCGTCTTTATAGTTGGAAAGCTTTCTCAAAGACTGTTTCCGCAGCATTTTCAGAGCTAACGAGGAGTTTCCATGCGGATTAATAAATGAACAGTTCTTATAGACCGGCCCGTGACTACAATCTTCCTGCCTGGCATCCGGTCGTCTTTGGGATAGATCACCACACGACGTGAAGCAAATGATGGCTCTGTACCTCAGGTTTTTATTTCTATTCGATTCTGTGGCATATGATCTCGGACAAACATTTGTTGTCAATATTTGACAAAAAGCCTGATTCCATCAAGCAAATAAAGCATTAGAAAAAATAATTTCATTCCTTTGCTTAACTAAATCCATTAAGACTCTAACAGAAGTAGGAGCGAGGACAGAGGGTACCCAAGACAAAACAGGGAGACCCATTGCACATTTGCATTTCAAAATTAATTCCTGCCCTAATTATTCATCAGTAGAGCATAAATTAAATAAATACAACTTAGAGTAAGCTTTTAGACACCCACAGGATTCTCCTCTCGAGAGTTAATTGTCACCACGCCTCCTGAGACTCTTTGCTTTTGCTGTCTTGCCAGACCTGAAGAAAGCTAGAAGCTGAAGCTAGAGCCAATGGAAAGGATTCAGACTGAAGGGGAAGGGCGGCACCCAGGTGTGTGTGGGGGTTGATTTTCACCTGTGTTACGGTTGGAATCTCAAATGGCCCTCAGGGACCCATGTTCAGAATGTTGTGCCCTAGCTGGTGAGTGAGGTGATGTGAGGAACTGGGGAACCTTTAGGAGGTGGGCTCTGGCTTTCAGGAGTCTGTTACTAGCAGGAGGCTTTTGAAAATTCAGCCTGACCCTTGGTGGCTGGTCTCAGCTCCCAGTGTACCATACAGACTTAAGTTACCCGACTCTGCTGTCCTCACTGGGGTGCTTTCCTGTAACTATGAGCCCAATTTTTTTCTTTTTTTCTTTCTGTTTTTTTTTTTCTCTCTCTCTCAGACATTTTGGTCCCAGCAATGAAAAGGTGACTAATACAACCTGTGTGAGGTAAAAAGGTCACTGGAGAGTGTGGGGACCCAAGAGTTGGCTGGGAAGTCTTACTAAAGCTACAGCTCTGTTCATGGGGTACTTGTGACCCCATGGCTCCAAAATGGAACCAGAAAAGCAGTAAATGTTGTTCAGAATGGTGTTACTTACCCACAGTTTGGTAAATACAATAGGTGGAATTTCGTATTTGCCTCATCTGGTTTCCCTCCATTAGTTCAGGATGCTATAAATATGCAATAGGACGGAACGTTCACAAGACAATTTGTTCCTCAAGGTCTTGCAGGGTGAGCAGTCCAAGACCAAGGTACCATTTGATCCAAGTTCCTGGTGAGGATTTTCTTCCTGGTTTATCAATGGCTGGCTTCCGTTGTCCTTACATGGTAGGAAGACCTAATCACTTCCTAAACACTCCACCAGAAACTGCCCTGCTGGCAGTTAGGGCTTCCACATGAATTTCAAGGAGGCCCATATTCAGTCAACAGCAGCCTCAATCTGTGTCCACAGAACTGCAGGAGGCATTCAGCACAGCTGGAATCATTTCTTTGTCACGTAATCAAGCGTACATTGTTGGCGATCTCTATCAAAAGCTTATGAAACAACACAATGATACTGAATAACAAACAACCCCAAATCTCAGGGACTTCAATTAAGCATCATCTATGCTCCTGCTTCCTGGGCTGCAGGTCAGCTGGTGTCTGGTGGATGGAGGCTGGGCTCAGCTAGGCAGCTTTCTTCCCAGGATGCTCTGCAGTGCACATGCTCAGTGTGGATGACTTTGTTTCCCACTACAGGTTTGAGTTCAGGTCTGCTTTGTCTGCTACACATGCTATAAGAATCATCAGGGGGTGTAGAACTGTCAGGCTTATAATGTGTGTGTGTGTGTGTGTGTGTGTGTGTGTGTGTGTGTGTGTGTGTGTGTGTGTGTTTGAATGAGTGTTTGTGTAACTTTATGTGTGTGTGTATGTTGTATACATGTATATATGTTCATGTGTGTAGATATAGGTCCCCACGTGTACATGTGTGTGGAGCCCAGAGGTTGACATCTGGCATCTTCCTTGACCTTTTTTCCTATCTTTTTTTTTTTTTTAAATTTTTTCTTTCTTTTTAAAAATAAAGTTATGTACTTATTTATTTTACATCTCAGCAGCCGTTTCCCCTTCCTCCTTTCCTCACACCCACCCCCCACCCCCCCCACCCCCGCCCCCGATCCTACTCCCTAATCCATTCCTCCCCGATTTCTGTTTAGGAAAGAGCAGGTCTCCGATGAGCATCAATAAAACTTGGCATAGCAAGTTGCAGTAAGACTAAGCACCTCCCCATGTATTAAGGCTGGGCAAGGTGACCCAGTTTGGAGAGTAGGGTCCCAAAAGCCAGTAAAAGAGTCGGAGACAACCCCTGTTCCCACTGTTAGGAGTCACAACTGTCACATATATGCAGAGGGCCTAGGTCAGTCTCATGCAGGCTTCCTGTTGTCAGTTCAGTCTCTGTGAGCCCAGGTTAGTTGCTTCTGTGAGTTTTCTTGTGGTGTCCTTGACCCCTCTGGCTCCTGCAATCCTTTCTCCCCCTCTTCCACAGAAGTCCCTGAGCTCTCCCTAATGTTGTTTGGCTGTGGGTCTGCATCTGTTTCCATCAGTTGCTGGATGAAGCCTCTGGGATGACAGTCAGGCTAGGCACCAGTCTCTTCACAGGAAATGGCCAGTTTAAGCTAATCTTTTCTTTTTTTAAGAGAGGGTCTGTCACTGAACCTGGACCTCACCAAGTAACCGGTAAGTTCTACAGACTTTCCTGTCTCTACCTCCTCCTCATGGAGATTACAAGTATGACCTCCACACCTAGCTTTTTTCATGCTTGGTGGTGCATGCTTGAATTCAGGTCCTTGTGATGTTTTTTTCCCTCATGCAGCCATCCCAGTCCCTGGCTTATGATTTTTTGATGTTAAGTAGAAGCTCCTAGTGGGGTGAGGATCAAGGCTCCATATTGGCACCTGGCCATCCACCCTTTCTTTGCTAGATAAGACTCAGGCTCAAGGTTAACTGTGGCAGAACACAACGAAACCCTTCCCACAGAGGCCCATGTCTATGTGTCAAGATATGAGCCTGGAATATTTGCTGAAAAATAATTCAATCTACCATGATTATCAATATTTAATGGAAGTCCTTTATTTACAAATTTAAGCATTTACACATGAATTATTTAGTGTGGCTTTTCCCTTTACTTCTTTCATTTTTCTCCTGAGTTTGTTAATTATCAGTATGTTAGATTAACTAAAAAAAAAAATCTTTTCTCAGTAAGACAGCTATGTAGAATTTTTAGAAGAACTTGACTTTGAATGAACCTTTTGCAGAACAGCCCGAGGGGCCCAGCCCAGTCTTCATCCTTCTGTTTGAGGAAGGGTTTCATGGGATGTGGGTTCTGAGGTTGTTATTTGGTTTCGAGGCCATGTGCTGAGCCACCTGGTATGGGCCAGACGTGCAAGAATCCACCTCCCCAGATGTGTGCATGACTCCAGTGTTCTGATTACAGCATCACCTCTCCCCTGTCACCAACTGGCAACTTGAGGCAAAGGATGTTTTTCTGATCATTTTGCACTCATTAAGTGCAGCTGTCACAACACTGAATGCTGGGATGCATGCAAAACTTTTCTGCCATGTCAAAATAAGCTGAGAAGCCTTAAAAAAAGACTCAAAACCTTTGAAGCTTGTTCTCCAAGAGTATTGAAGATGTCACCTTTTGTTGTTGACAATGGAGACTGTTCCATGTAACCTAGATTAAATCTTGGCCCCCTCTAAAGGAGCATCATCCATCACAGATAAGGTACAGAAGCATTTGGCTAAGCATTTTGGGTTCCAGCATGTGATTCCTGGGTCCCAGTGACTGGTGCTTATTGGTTTGACTAACTTGGTAAGGTGGGACTCACAAGGAAATGCTAAATAGATCAAATAAATGAATATCTGCTACATATCCTATTAGAGAATTAAATCAAAAGAGAAAAATTCTGGAGCCCCAAGCAGACCCATTGAGTTAGCTTTCAGATGGGAAGATGGGCCTATCATGATTTTGATGTGGTGCTTACAATTCTTTTCACTCATGCCCAGACCTGCATGGGAGCTACTGATAAGCCTATTGTTGGAGCCCATCTAAATCTTCCTGTGGTTTACTCTGGATGCAATCAAAAGTTGGCTCTGGCTTTTCCATCTCTGGGAAACTTTCCCAACACAACCCTAGGCTGGGTGACAGGACCATCTTTTGTGTTTCCTTCATCTTCTTTGTCTGATTATTCTGGAACCTCTGGCTCACAGATCCATGCTAGGTTTGGATTATGAGAGTAAGGTCTGCCAGGTTCAGCATTACCTGTGACCCATAGAACAACTGATGGAGGACAGAGAGAAGAAAGCAGGTTAAGGAGAGGAAGGGAGAGAGAAGAGCAGGAGAACCAGGAGACCGCATGGATGGGAGGTACATCTTTCAGCCTCAATGCTGCTGTATACACCAGGTAGCACGTGCATGACATTGTTGTTTTTATCTGTATCCTCTCCGCTTTTGAGGGCCACAGCATAGGATCCTGGGCATTTGGGAAGTAGTTCTGATTAAATAATAGAAGCATTCATCCTCTGGGCAAGGCGTCAAGAACTGCTTCCACTTACATATTTCCAGAAGTACTTCCTATTTTGCAAACAGCAGCCAAGGGACTCTCCTGCCCCAGATCCCAGCAGAGAGCTGGGAGAATGCAGGACCCTGACAGTGAGAGCCAAGTATCAATCTGGACTTCCCCCATTCTTCTGCCATAAGGTGGGATACACATCTCAGTGACCCAAAGGCAGCTGCCGGCACGAGCTTTACCTCCCACTTGCTCTGCCTTCTTGGGACAGTTGATGCTACTTCAGGGAACATGAGCAAGTGTCTGAGATGTGGCTTCTACCAGGATGCCATGCTGGTGAGAAAAATCTACGGACTCCATAGAAACAGTGAAATAGATGGAGTTACAGATGAGAGCCTGGATCCTCTAGTGCTCCTGTTGCTATCTCAGTGTGTCCTGGGGGCAGAGATGAGATGAAAAGGAGCAGGGTCAATGGAAGTGAGGGTGCACTGAGCTTGAGGTGTTTCAGGGTCTTGGAGGAGCCACCAGATAAGGTGTCCTTTGTCTTCCCTAGGCTCTTCCAGGCCCTGGGAAATGAGAAATGTATTTGCTTTATTTCTGTACAGGCACATTTTGGCTGAGTACTCTTACTACAAGTTGAGTAGCTCTTATCCGAAATTCCTGGGAATAGAAGCATTGCAGATTTGGAAGAATTCTGGAATATTTGCATGTACATATGAGATGACTGAAAGTCTGAAAACCACAAAATTTGCCTATATTTTATGTACACCTTATAGACATAGGCTGAAGGGTCATCTCATGCAGTCTTTTTAGTTTATCTGTGTTTTGATGCTTCACATGAGGTCAGGGGTAAAAATTTCTACCTAGGGCACCATGGCTACACTCAAAACATTTTGGGTTTTGGAGCATTTCTGGCTTCAAATATTTGGAGGGATAGTCAACTTAAGACTTGAACTTATAAAATTATACAAAAGGTAATCTGATAAACCTTTACCAGTAAGTTCCAATCACTAACTGGGAATTATCTGTCCTTCAAACTTGGAGGAGCCATGGACACAGATAGAAATGTCCCAAGACATCTGCTATGAGGTGTGTACCTTGGAGACGAGCACAGAGGGTATGTACTCTCAGAGGGTCTACAGCAGGTGGTCCTGTGCAGACCCAGGGTAATTCCTTGACGTCACTGAGGCAGAGGAGGAGGAGGAGATACAGAGAAGCAGGGTGAGCTAAGACAGAAACAGGACCAGCATCCATAGCTTTCTGAACCATGTTCTCCCTACTCATGGTGAGCTTTGAGACTCAGGTTGGCTGTGAATGTGTGTGTCCTTCCTGACCTGGCAGGAAATGTAGGGATGACTGAAGAACCAGCAGTGAGTCATGCTGGCTGTAGCCGGGTCATTCTCTTGCTCTGTCCTTTGCTGTTTTCCCTCCTCCACAGTGTCAAGCTGACTGGTATGTCCTTGCAGAACGGCAACCCATATGCCATTCCTTAGGAATCACAGCTATTTACTTCAATTATGCTGTTTTTGTTTATGCCTGTCTTAAACGTAGAGTCAATGTCTTTTATATTAAAGACAAAGGATTCACAAGTCAATATAATTGGAAATATTTTTTTGAGTTATTGTTCAAAAACTCTTAAGCATTGCTTAGGAAGCCCCAAGGTAAAGTTGTTGCCTTGATAGGGACCCTGAAGACTTCAGCTCACTTGAAGCCAATGGCCAACCCCCCAAATCAGGGCAGGCATCGGCCTAGTGACCGCCCACCTCAGCAACTTCCCACTCTAGTGCCGAGGACCACTCCACACTCGGGAGATTTGAGAATTTATCTTTTCATTAGCGAATGCTTTGGAAAGTGCACTGTCCCTAATTCCCTTCGTTGAAAGATGGAAACTTTAATGTGCAGTTAATTAAATGTTGTGTTGATTCACAAACCCTGAGCTCTGTGAGGCCTCTGGGAGGTGGAGGCAGGTTTAGAAATCAAACAACTGGAGGGCTGGCTGGCCCCATCTGACCACAGAGCCGGCAGTACTGTTTGTTATACATGCCCGGAGGTCTTTGGAGTCATCTCCATGGCCAGAACTGAGTTCTGAGCCCCACGATTCCCACCGGTCTGCTCTGTTGACTGGAGAGAGAAGTGGATCAGAGGCAACAGGTCTGGGCTTTGGGAGAGGAGAAGCTGGCTCAGGTCTCCCTCTCTCTGGCTGCATGCCTTTCAGATGAATGTTTTTTTTTTCTCCCTTTTCCTCTACTCTGGTGCTTGAGCCATCTTTATGCTGAGGGGAGCTCTGTGGCACTGGAGTTCTTTTCAGAGCAAACTAAAGCCCCCAGCTGTGGTGCTGGCTGCAGCTCGCAGACATGCTGGCTTTTTGTGCACCATCGTTGACTGGGAGAGTGGGAAGTTGCTGAGGTAGGCTGTGTGTGGATGAGGAGCAATGAGAGCAAGCCTGGGACTGGGGTGGCATTGGGGGTGCTTGACAGAAGTGCAGAAGGCTTCATGATAGAAGGCTGAGCAGGGAGACACTTCCCCCTCACACTCATTGTTTTCGTCAAGAAAAAAAATTGACTAACATACAACTGTGGTATGTAGGAACAGGGATATTTGACAACTCTAAACACCTTACAGTGATCAGATCAACATTATTCACACGTCCCTTTGCTTGAACCATGACTGTTCTGTGTTTTGCAGGCTCTGGTCCCCTCTCTTCTAGTCTCTGGTGCGAGCCGTGATAAGCTGTTGTGAACTACGGTCACCCTTGCGGTGCTGCAAAAGACTGACACCCAGTCCTCCCAGCCAGTGGAGTTCTGAGATGGGGAGAGGAAAGTTCTTTACGTGGGGAAGGAGTGGCTCTCGTTTGAAGAGAGAGCGTAGCTTGCTCCAAGTACTGAGCGCCTGTGAACAGCGACAAACTTCTCATCCGTTTGGCCTCAACTAAAGGCACAACTTATGTAGCTACCAAATGACAACTTGCAGGGTTATCTGCCACCAGAGCCTGCCTCCCTCAGCCCCACGCATGGCACTGAGACCTGGCGCAAGCGAGTTTGCTTGCCATTTTGGCACCCTAGTCCTCCCTCTGGTCATCTTAGTTAATATGTCCCCCCCAAAGAACTGGCGAGAATCGGCGGGCGGAAGGCTCAACGGTGCTACTATCTTTCTTATTATGAATAAAAAATTTAAACCCGAGCTGATAAACATATTTTTTTTTCACACTGAATTCATCAGGAATACATTAACATTTTCTAAAAGGTAAAGAGAGGGGAAAAATATGAAAGAATTGAAAGGAGAACATTGGGATGCACTTGCCAGATCGCATCTTTGTTTCCCTCAGCCCCTGTTCCTGAGCCAGGGCGTCACCCCCATCACTAACACACCAGGAAGGAACCTATGGACCCATGAGCAGCACGCTTGCTGAGCAGACTGGGAGGGCGGCCTCACTCATCCCTGGGAAAGAGGCACGGAGTGAGAGCGCACAGTGTGCTTTGCAGAGGCTCTGTGGAAGGATCCAGGCGAGGCAGGCTTCGCAGCGTTAGTTATGATCATATATGGAAAAAGCAGTTACTTTCTGGGGTGACATATGGCTGAGTTGGTCTGATGCCCAGGAATCTCAATGTCCCTCCCAGGAGGGTGAGCCCTGGCGACATCCTCCACCCATGACATCCTGGGGACAGACCTGTACAAGATCGCCAGTGAAGAAAATCCGCATCCACCTGTGCCAAGACCAAAGCTGCTTTGGGTCCTGGTGCTTGGCAGTTGCTGAGTTCCCTTCTGTGGTGATGACTTTTCCTAAATCAAAGGAATTATGAATGGAACCCAGCCCCATCTGTTTAAAACCCAAGCACGATGATAGTCCACAGTAAACATGAGTAGTCACCGTGACAATGGCACAGAGTGCTTTTACCGAAGGTGCTGTCGCCTGCAAAAGAGGAGCCATTCACCTTGTTCTGATACTGCGGTGTAGCCTCAGACTCACTTCAGGTGTGTCCAGTTCCAGCCAAGAAGTCACAAACTCTGTCACCACTCGAGGGTTGTGATGTTCGTCAGTCAGTTCACTCATTATTCACTTAGCTGGCCATGAGTTTACTCAATGAGCTCTCTTGAAATCAGCGCTGTGCTCAGAATGGGGACACAGGACAAGGCTGGCTAAGGAAGGACTCAGCACTCCTGGGCGACTCTGAGAAGTGAGTGGAGCTGGAAGGTGCTGTGCCTTTGGACTGGCTTCTACTTAGGACACTGCAGGGGGCCCTTCCTAGGTGTTCACATGTAATAGTTCCTTAACCTGAGACTCCTCACACCTTAGGCAGAGGTCCAACTCCCCCTCATGCTGCTGCTGCAACTGTTGGGATTGGTAGAAACTTCGGTAGAGAGTTCAGCAGGTCCCTGGGACTCCTAATGCTCTTACGGGTGCTGCTGGGAGAGAACTTGGGAGGAGTAAGGCAGCCCGGAGTTGGCCTGTGGGGTCTTAAGCCAAGTTCCGCAGGAGGCTAACTCTCCAGTCTGAGGTTCTCCCAAGTGAGTTGTTTTGGCCTGCCTGGGGTGAAGGTCTGCTTAGACTACAGTTCCAAAAAGAATACTTCGGGGGCCCATTTTGGTAAATGAAATAAAGAAGGAAATGCATTGACTTGCAGGCTGTGGATCACCGAGGAGCTGAGAGGTCTGTTCTGTGCTGGAGAGAGGGAGGGGCACATTGGAGACAAAGGCAGGGATGAGGAAGGAAGCTGAGAGAGAGAGAGAGAGAGAGAGAGAGAGAGAGAGAGAGAGAGAGAGAGAGAGAGAGATACAGAGAGAGACAGAGACAGAGAGAGACAGAGAGAGGAGGGAGGAGGGGGAGAAGGAGGAAGAGGAGGAAGTAAGAAAAGGACAGAGCGAGACGGTGAGGGTGATTACAGTGACGGCATTGTATGAACTAACAATAAGGGAAATGGAGGTGACAGAGGCTTCCCGCAGAAGAGGAATCACCTCCACAATAAGGACAAACACGCTGAAGCCATTTTCTACTCTCCATACGAAAATGGACCACTGGAATGGGCTCCATTTCCCATCTCCCCACAACTTGGGAGTCCTTCACCACACAGCCAGTGGTGTTTGTTTCTCTGTCACATGCCCGAGTCAGAGAGTGATGGAAAGGGGACAAACGGCTTGTCTCCTCTGTCCCCCAAACAGAACCATGTGTGGCTGAGGTTGACCTAAGTATAAACATGAGAGAATCTTGTGGGGCCATGAAGTGGACATGGCCTCCCCTCAGAGCCCAGGACACAGAAAGCCCTCTCTTTTGGTTCTGTACAGACATTTGAGTGGTACAGGCCTGATTTCTGCAATTTCCTTACAGATTTGTAACCAATCTTCTGTGCACAGGGCCTGTGCCTGGGGCTTGGAATTGCTGGACCTTCTTCAAATCTTATCACGTCATCTTAGGATGGAGTTCATTTGGGAATCTTTGTGCTGTGCTGAGGTCCAATGGCTAGTTCACAGTCCCATGGCTAATCCCGACTGGGTGCAGTTTTTGAACTCTCACTTTGGGGTTCAACGTAGAGCACACTTAGAAGAGGCTTATGACCTCTTCCATAGTTCTTGGTTTCTGTGACTTAATTTGCCACACTGAAGGCACTGTGGCAGAAGAAAGTTTGGGTAATATTCCAGAATGAAATGGAAAGAGGAGGCACTGCTGGTTTCCTGGCTTATTGTAAATCAATCATTACATAACTAAGCAGACAATGCCATCATCTGAGATAACTTTTCTTCAAAACAATGATGAGCAATTTGGAGCCTTAAGCTAAATTGCGTAAGCATCTAGGAGTGCTTCAAAAACGGGAGGCCCCCCGAATACATACGCAGTCACATTCAACCACAAGGAACCCTCCTGTGACCGACTTGCTGGACTGAACCTGAGGAGTTGGCCATCAGTCTGGGATGAACAGAGGATGACTTAGAGATGTAGCATCAGAGGCGAGGTACAGGTCACTAGTGTCTCAAATTTAAGAGAAAAGGGCATGTTCCCTGCCCTTCCCACTCATCCTCAAGAAGGAGACATCAAAGACTGACTACCTTCTTGAATTTTCAGGAGTGGCTAGCAAAGGACGAAATTTCTTCTAGAAGGAATTTTGCAAGTTTTCCTGTCCATGTGCTTGAACTCTTTTGTATGTGTGTTTTATCACAATTTGTAAAATTCATAGGGCATTGTTGTGTGGCAGGTATTTCTGGGAAGATGCAACACACACACACACACACACACACACACACACACACACACACACACACATGCCTACTACTCACACCAGAGAGGCAGCTGACTACAGACCAAAGTATAGATACTAGCAAAGTCCAATTTGTTTATCCTGTGAGTTTTATTAGTTACTTACAGAGGGAGTATGGTGAGGGATTTCTAATAGGAGCAGAAATTTTCAAAGACAATTGCCTCACCAAAGTCCACCCCAGGATGAATGGCAGTCACAAAAGCTGGGAAACCCAGGGCACACTGTACCACCTAAAGGCAGCTCAATGGGTTGGAAAGGCTCATTTCCAAGTAACTGAGTTGGTCTACACACGTTTCAGGAAGCTCTGCTGACTCAGCTGTCATTATTTACTATTGGGAGGAAGGACCTTAGTGGATCTAGTCAGTTTCAGGAACTTCCTGAAGCCATTTTGAGTTGTTTACCTTCTGTCTTTAGGAGCTTCCCTATGGGATGGAATATTCAAATCTCAGGGGAAACTGCTGTAAAACAGGCATAAACATGTAAAACACTTTATTTTCAGCAAGATGTATTATCTGTGCACTTAATGGGCCTCAATTTGATATTTCAACTCATAATCATTAAAATTTTTTCTGAATCACATTTATGCAAAGAAAGACATTATACTTTGAAAACAAAGTGGTAAGAATGAAAGAAAAAGACATTTTAATTGGCCACTAGCTTTGGCAGATGCTGCAGGCTGCACCATACAGTTTTCCCTTACCATGATGGTGGAGTTGGTATCCAAGGTTGCCTCCAGTTGGGTGCCCAGATCTGTAAGTACTCAAGTCTCTTTACACAAAATAATGTGATACTCATATATAACATACACTCATTTTCTCCTGTACTTTTACATTTTATTTAAAACTTAGATCCCTGAGGAAAAAAAGCTCAATTAGTAGAATGTAGATTTTTTTTGTTTTTAAAGCATGAGACCTGAGTTTGATACCCAGAAGTCACATGGAAAAAGTATTGTGTGTCTGTGTAGTGGTTTAAATAAGAATGGCCCCTAAATCTCATATTATTTGAATGCTTGGTCCCAAATTGGTAGACTGTTTGGGAAGGATTAGAATGTGTGGCCTTGTTAGAGGAGGTGTGTCACATGCCAGGCCTAGTACAGCTCTCTCTGTCTCCTGCTTGCTGATCAGGAGGTGAGCTCTCAGTTACTGGTCCAGCGCCATGCCTGCCTGCCTGCCACCATGTTCCCTACGATAATGAGAATGGACTCACCCACTGAAACTGTAAGCAAACTCCTAACTAAATGCTTTCTTTTATGAGCAGCCTTGGTCATGGTGTTTCTTCACAGCAATAGAACAATGACTCAGAAAGACTGTAAACCTGTAATCCCAGACCTGGCTGTGTGGAGACTGGAATATTCCTGGGGCTCACTGGCTACCTGGTTTATGTTAGTCAATGAGTTCCAGGCCAGTGAGAAACCTTGTTCAAAAATTAGAGGGAGTTGGAGGGATTGCTTAGTGGTTAAGAGCACTTACTGTTCTTGTAGAGGACCAGAATTCAGTTCCCAACACCCACATTAGGTGGCTCCTAACTGCCTATTGCTCCACCTCCAGGGGAATCTGACATCACATCCACTGCATTCACATGTGCATACTGCACCTATGTCCACATAATTTAAAATAATATAAATAAAAAATTTAAAATGAATCCAAGGTGGATGGCACTCTAGAAATGATACCTGAGATGGTAGTCCTCTGGCCTCTACAGGCTTGTGTGCACATGTGCATGTTCATTCATTCATACATATGCACCCATGAACATGCACATACACACGTGCACAAAGATAAAAAATAAAAATGTATAAATTTACCCATGTATTTTAAATCAACTTTAGATTACTTAAACTACACAACAAGTCACTGGGCAGCGGTGCCATGTGCCTTTAATCCCAGCACTTGGGAGGCAAAGCCAGGTGGATTTCTGAGTTTGAGGCCAGCTTGGTCTACAGAGTGAGATCCAGGGCAGGCACCAAAACTACATGGAGAAACCCTGTCTTGAAAAACAAAACAAAACAAAGAAACCAAAACCAAACCCAAACCAAATCAAAACCAAAACCAAAAAAAACCCAGAAGTCCTGTGTTATACTATAGCATTTAGTCAGAAGATAAAGACAAAAAGTATCTTCCACATACTGGACTCTCAAGATAGAGTCCCTGAAAATATCTTTTTTTTTTTTTTTGAGACAGGGTTTCCCTGTATAGCTTTTTGCATCTTTTCCTGGAATTCACTCTGTAGACCAGGCTGGCCTCAAACTCACAGAGATCTGCCTGCCTCTGCCTCCTGAGTGCTGGGATTAAAGGTGTGCGCCACTACCACCCGGCAATATCTTGATGTGACTTTTACCACTTTCTATAATTCCTGACAACTTTAGCATAATTACATGGGCCTGATGTCATGTCAACTCTGAGGACAGTGAAATAGTAGCCAGAGAGCCAAGACCTTATTTCCACAGTGACTGAGGCTTTGGTGAGCCAGCCTTAGCATTGGGCAGAGACAGGAAGTGCACTAAAAGAACAAGTTGGATAGCCAATGAATGAAAGTCGAACTGTCAGCAACACTTTCTCAGGACTTCTGCGTGCTGGCTTGGCTTGGCTTGGCCTTAGGTTAGTGTGTCAGCATTGCCATGGGAGCCAAGAGCTCATGTCGCCTCATCCTGTCCAGGCATGAAGACTGTAGTTGGTCTGTCAGCAGATCTCTGAAGACATGTGACTCGTGGAAGAAATGGCATCGTGGGGCCCTTGGCCCCTTTCATGGGCAAACACTGGTCTATGGTTAGCTGGGATATTTAGTAAGGACAGGGGTAGAAGGAACTCTGTGAACTCTCTTGTAACTTAGAATGGGCCTTCCAGTCCTCTGACCTTTGAATTGCTTGTATGTTCAAGCTACCACATTTCTTGTATATGTGTGGGGGCAATCCCTACACTATAAATCCAAACACTTGAAAATGTTATTACCATCTTTGCAGCAATTTCTTTAAGCCACCTAGGGTGCAGGGACCTAATGAATTATGAATAATGCCTAATGAATTATGAATAATGCCTACCCAATCGAATTTCATGTAGCACCTAATGGGGATCCATACTTGTAGTAGGAAGTACCCTAGCAGGCCCCTTCTATAGCTTCTACTTACCTTTGCCACAAGCTTGGAAGGGGTGCATGGTCATCACTGTGTTTAGTGTCTAGCTGTAAACTTGAGGCTGTGTGTGAGTTGCCCAAGACCCTGTGATGGCCAGTGCAGAGTTGGCCTCCAGCTTGGAGAATGCTGCCTCTGTCATCCTGCCCATGAAATCAAGGTATCCCAGGGAAGAAGTGTGGATGAGCGACCTTGGGAAGCTGTATGGCTACTTTACTTCTTTTGTGTTTATTTATTTTCTGTGCACATACAATGCTGTAACACAAATAGTAAATAGAGGCCAGCAGACCACTTGTAGGAGTCAATTCTCTTCTTCCACTATATGGATTCCGACAATCAGACTCACATCATCAGACTTGGTGGAAAGTGTCTTTACCTTCTCACCATTTTGCTGTCCCCTCTTTCTTCTCTAGAGGAAGCAGAATGCTAAAGCCATCAGGGAAGGACTGTCTCATCCTACTTTGTAATCTGTCCCACTAGCCTAAGGATCTTCATAGTCAGAATTTCTTTTTCCACATTACTTTTAAGTTTTATGAATTATTTATTTGACTGATTGATTGATTGAGTGTGTGTGTGTGTGTGTGTGTGTGTGTGTGTGTGTGCATACATGCATGCATATGTGATGCCTACAGAACCACTGGCAGCAGTTGGTTCTCTTCTTCCCCCATGTGGACCTGGGGACTGAACTCAAGCTGTCACACTTGGTGGCAAGTGCTCCTTTCTGTTGACTCACACCTCATTGGCCTGTTGCTTTGAAATCCTTTTCACTCAAGTTTAAGACCTGAGCTCCCCATTGCCTAAAAGAGAGAGGAAGAACAGATGGTTACACAATTCTGCATATAAATCCTTAGTTCTTTGGGAAGAAACACACACACACACACACACACACACACACACATACACACACACACACACACATACACACACACACTCAATCAATCAATCAGTCAAATAAATAAATAAACGTGTGTGTGTGTGTGTGTGTGTGTGTGTGTGTGTGTGTATGTGTGTGTGTGTGTGTGTACCCTCAACCACACATGCACATTCGGATAACTCTGGCTCTGTGCATTCTTTCACTGTAGTATAGCGAAAAGCTCGGTATTTCTTACCTTTTGGATAGATTTTTTTCTTTTGAAAATGTGTTGTTTGCCCCTCTCCCCCCCATCTCCGTAGGAGGAACTCATAGTTAGTACTGCCAACATGGTCTAAGCCCGTGGCTAGGGAGGGGATAGGCCTGAGGGAGGTGGGCGGGTAGGGGTGAATCAACTGCTGTTGTTTTGCTAAATGGATATGCTGTTTAACCACTCTTCTATCTATATACCCCCCTATTACACCCTTGGTTCAAGATCTTCTGCTGACATTGGAACCTAACTGGTCCATGTGCTAAGAACAAGGGACTGCTGAGTATTCAGCCCTAAATGGGACATTTGTATAACCCTTCCCCAAATCTCAAGGGGCATCCTGAAGAAATATAAGATCCATAGGATGAGAATTGTTGCTGTAGAATGCTTTCTTGTGGATAAGACATAGCTGATGTACTCACAAACACAGCAGCAGTGGCTACCTGCTCAAGACCTTCACAAGAGTGGGTCATCAACATTCTGTCCTTAGCTGAGGAGGGGATCATAAGACCCCATCCTCCCAGTGGGGTAATGGCAATTAAAACTTACTCAGGGAGGAAGAGTCACACTACCTACCATTGTATCTACTAGTGCATTGCTCCCACCAAAATAAATAGCCCCCCACCTATGCTTAAGCAGGAAACCCCGACTAAATATGGTGAGTCACCAATCAACAAATGAATAACAGACATATAAGTCAGAGGGCTCGGAAAGAAGGCATTTGTTGGGAGGGGATAAGAGAGAACAATGAGACTTTGATCAAAGAACACTATACACATGAATGAAAGAAGTATATATATTAAATACATAAAAATAAAGATAAGTACCCCATAGATTAAATACAAACTAAATTTTAATTCCTCCAAGGTAATGTCTTCTAATGGTGTGCACTGTGCCTCTTACAGCAAATGAAATGGTAGATGCTGTTTACTGACTGAGTTTTAGGAGCCTCCGGCCTGTCACTTTTACGTCTTTTAAGCCTTTTAAACATCTCCTCTTGTAGATATGAATACTGTGTATAAGAAATTCTGGGAAAGAAAGTGTCCAGGAGTTGCATGGTTATGCAGTGTTTTCTTCCTGAATCCTAAGGCATCAAGAACTGGTTTTAAAATCTGGCACAAGCCAGAGGGCATGATGGTGTGTGCCTTTAGTCACAGTGTTTGGGAGACAGAGGTAGGGCTTGGACTTGTAAATTAGGCTTGAACTTCTCTTTGAGTTCCAGTCTAGTGTACATGGTGAGTTCCAGTGAGACCCTGTCATGAAAACCAACCAAACAAGTCTGGAATATACACCAGCAGTTAGTACCACACAACGGAGAAGCTGTTCTGTCCTCCTTTGCTTTGTTCTCTTTCTATTATTATCGTGGATGACTTTGTGTATTTTCATGAGATCTTATCTAGAATGCAATGAGAACTTCCCAAGTAAACAGCTGATTTCCAGTTGGGCAATATGTTGGAGTCGGGACCTCATGTGTGGGAGGCACTAAGACGAGAGACAAGAAGGAATGGGGGGGGGGGGGGACTAGAGAAAACTGTCATTCCAGGTGCTTAGGTGCCTCTTAGCCTTATATCTTCCACACTCCTTCAGTGTGTCATCCATCAGCAGAAGTCAGGAAGGTAAGGAAAAGAGAGGTCTAGAATTGGACAGTCTTTGGTCAGGAGGGGACCATATCTGATGTCGCATCAGGGAGAAAAGAGTAGACTGCCGAAAGGGAGGAGAGAAAGGGAGAGAAGAGAGATGCTAGAGAGGAAGGTCAGGGATGAAATAAAATGTAGAGGGAGAGCCATTTTGGGTGGGAGTTTTGGTCCCTCAGCACTGTGGCTCAGTCCCACTACTCAGTTTGTAGGGGGCCTGAGCACCGAAAGCAGGATCAGGGGAGTACCAACCCCCTGAATATTCCTGGAGTCCCCTCTAACTAGCTTTCCCAAGCTGACCCCACCTCTTTTCACCAGCTCTTTCTCCTCTTGCCTCCCTCCACAAGACCACCTGTCTGTGTGCACACAGCAGGTACAGATTTCCCAACGCAGCGGTGCCCATCTGATCCACTGCCCCTGCACGGAACCCTGTGATTGGCTGCCCAGAGGATCCGCAGTCCCTCTAGACAGTGCCCACATCTGCTGTGCAGTGCACGTGTGATTTCCTAAACATGAAAGCAGAGAAACAACCATAACTCCATTCGTTCACGTGCATCCCATGCGTGGACTCAGCCCCCGACCTTTGAAAGCTCTGCCATTGGCCCCAGGAGCACCAGTGTTTTCCAAAGAAGCACACTGAAGCGTGGCCCAAGGGCTGTCTCCTGTGTGGGCAGGTGCATTCAATAAAGGAAGAGTGGGACCACAAATGAATATCTGCTACATGTAGCATCTCCTAGGCGCCAGGCTATGTTCAGCACGAATGTACCTTGCAGATCTAAGGCGCTGTGATTTTTGTGCCAAGTTGTCATATTCTTTTTTCCCCTAGAATAGCAGATTTTGATCACTGTTTAGTCAAGGGGACTGGCGCTCTGTATTTCACAGATTCTCTTCTCTAAGCCACAGTGTTTTCCAGTCTGATAAGGTAAAAGAGTGTCTCACACTTGCCTCCTTTCCATTGTCAGTCTTCTGTTTTGTTCTCCCGGCTTGCAGCTGTTGTCTGCTTTTGCCTCACACAGAACCGCTGGCAAGGAGAGCCCTGCAGAATTAGTTAAGAAGGAAGAGGGAGGAGAGACAAAAGGTGCCCCCCCCCCCCCAAGAAGCAGGGAAACAAAAGGAAAAGAAGGTGTTAGGAATTGGGCGCAGGCTTGTCAGGGAGCATGCCTACAGATGTCTTCCCTCCCCATCCCTCAGGCCCAGCCAGCTCTTCATCATTCCTCAGCATCTCTTTGGAGACAGAGACATGAAAGCGAACTGTAGGCCAAAGGCAGGAATGAGGGCTCTGGGCTCCTTTGTCCATAGCCTCACCTCGCCTTTGTGCCCCTGGTTTCCCCAGGAGCAGGTACGGCACTACTCACCATGCCACTCACATCCTCCTCCTGGATGACAGCATCACACCTTCGCCATCCCATTTACATTTCAAACTGCCACCCTCCTGCTCTTGGTTAATTATTTAGTAACCCGACTACCCTTGAGTGTGTGTGAGCTCATATTTCGCGTCAAAGGTCCAACCCTTTTTTGTCTAAACTTTCCTTCCTTGAATCTCATGTAGCTTTGGGAATGAAACGCCACAGCCTTCCTTCTATAGCCCTGGTGCTACATCGGACCATGATTCCCCTTCTTCGTGGCAGACTACCTGGGATGAATCCACTGTCTGAGTGTTCCCCTATTTACACCAGATTTGACCCACCCCATTTTAAGTAAGTAAATAATAGTGTTTGGGAAGCACAGCTTCAAGGTTTCTTTATTGTTAATTATTGGTAGCATATATGTAGAGAAATACAAGGGATGGAGACTTAACAACTCAAGGGAGTTGGTGGTATCCCCAGCTTAAGCACTGTTTGCTGAAATAAATGCATAGTTTCCATGCTTTGTCTGAACATTATTTCTATTATCTCTTCAATGGGCGGGAAATGCCCATTGAATGCGTGTGCATGTGTGTGTGTGCGCGCGCGTGCGTGCGTGCGTGCGTGCGTGGGTGGGTGCGTGCGTGCGTGTGTGCGTGTGTGTGTGTGTGTGTGTGTGTGTGTGTGTGTATGTGTGTATGTGTGTGACAGCTAAGAGACTGTGCTGCCTGAAAACTCTGAGACATAGTCACTCGTTCTCAGTTGGAATAAAAGTTAGCATGGAAGCATTCTTATGAGCAAGTGGTGGGGTTTATTATGTGGATACCTTTATCCTGTGAAAAATTTTCTTACCAATGCTGGAGTGAGGAGGTCAGAGAACTCCAGTTTTCTGGCTAGTGGGAACTTTGCCAGCACCCTTTGAAGTTCTGGATTCTAGTTCTGAGGCTCACTCATCAAGTCATTCTAGAAAGTGTTTTATTTTTCTGGGCCTCAGTTTCCTCACCTGCAAAATGGGCCATACCTCAAGGAGATACTATGGAAAAAAAAAGTTGATTGGTTGGGGTAGATGTAGATCTGCCACATAGTAGGTGGTCAGCAAATGATTTTGCTCTTTTGAAATCCAGATGAATTAATGTTTGTTTATAACTAAGCTCAGCTCTGCTTTCAAAGGGACAAAAAAGAAGGTTCTGGTTTTTGTAGTTTTGCTACCCAGAGGATAATTGGTCCTTGAAGAACAAAGACCACACAGGAGGAGAAGGAATTTACTTTTTCATGTATATGTATATGTATGTGCATGTGTATATGTATATGTATATATATGCTGTACAGTTTCTGGAAACCAGAAGTTCTTCTGACTTGATGACCCATTCTGGAGTCTGGAAGGGAAAACTGAGGTGGTCTGGTAGTGCTGTGGGGTTGGCTGACGTCAAGCCCATTGTGTATGAATTCCACCCGTGGCCTTGTTCAGGAAGCCAGGATGGTGACCTATGACTGCTTCTGTCCCACAGGGCAATCCCACAGCAGGCCCTCCACTCTGGTAATGGAATCCCAACCGCCGCCGCTCCACTCCTCCACTGTGCAATCTCAGGAAAGGCAAAGGTGCTTGCTTCCTTTGCACCCACGTGAAAAGAACAGCCAGGTTACCCGGCACTCACCATGTGTGGGCTTGCACACTTCACGTCAGCTCCCACCTTCCCCGTGTATGAAGTTTTCTTGTCTCCAGCCGATTCTGTGGCTTCTTATTGAGATCTGGGCTTCAACCTAGTCTCTTGCCTTATTTCTCTAGTTCATTCCCTTTTACTAAGGAATTCTTCTTAGATGCTTAATATATAAGGCAGAGAGAGTGGACTCTGTACTTGTTGATAATATGCGGTGTTGAGCATTTGGATTGCTGTCAAAGAACAAAATGAATTGTATCTCTTTGTTGATGTGAATAAAAAAGCCAAAGAAGGTCCCGAGCAGTGGGATCAGGACATGTCCCTGGCACTTAGCTGGCCTTAGGGAACCTGTTCCCCATGCTGGGTTTCCTTGCCCAGCCTTGATGCAGAGGAGGAGCTCAGTCATCCCTCAACTTGATGTGCCATGCTTTGCTCAAGCCCATGGGAGGCCTGCCCCTTTCTGAATGGAGATGGAGGAGGAGTAGATGGAGAGGGGGGTAGATGGGAGTCTGGAGGAGGGGACGGGAGGGAAAACTGTGATCACTATGTAAAATAAATGAAAAAACAGTTAATAAAATAAAATAATAATAAAAAAGGATCTGAGCCAGGCGGTGGTGGCACAGGCCTTTCATCCCACACTCAGGGGGCAGAGCCAGGAGGATCTCTGTGAGTTTGAGGCCAGCCTGGTCTGCAGAGCCAGATCCGGGACAGGCACCAAAACTACACAGAGAAACCCTGTCTCAAAAAAAAAAAAAAAAAAAAAAAAAAAAAAAAAAAAAAAAAAAAAAGAATCTGAAAAAAAGTCAGGGATCCTAGCAGGATCTGGAACAATGTGTGCAATTCTTTAACTTCATTTTATAGGGCTGACAGCTATCTGCAGGGAATCAGTTTCAAAAAGAGGCCAAGGTGGAGAGCCCTGGAGTCTCTGTCAGTTGCTTCCTATGGTAGGGTTGCAGCATCACCAGGCCATCCCTGGCTGTCCTGGGCCAGCTCTCCATGCCACCAGACTCTCCTTTAGTAAAGGGCAAATACTTCTGTTGGGGAAGCTACTGGAAGCAACTCTCAGTGCCTCAGTTTCCATACCTACTTTCTAAAAGCTGGTGTGAAGGCTCCAGGGAATTATCTGTGGAGTATGGGGGAGACATACATCAGCTTAAATGCTCCAGGTGTTGGAAACATCCCTGCCAATTGCATAATCGACGGATCCAAATCTGGGGCAGACAGTAGTAGCAGTCCCAGAGGAGAGGCAAGGCCTTGGAGCTTGGCCAAGGAACTCGAACAGTCGTGGAAGGTAGTATTGTATGCCAGTGCCGAGCACCACCTGGCTGAGAACGCTTTCTGCCCCCCTCTTTTCCCTCCTTCTCCCAGTCCCTTGCTGGCCTGGGTGGGCAGAGCAATCTGCTGTGCCTGTAGCTGGTATGTGAGGCAGAGCAACCGTCTAAATGTGCCGGTGGTTGCAGCCAACCTGGCCCCTTATAAGGAGCCGCCCTGCATTTGGTGATCTTTGCAAATCAACTCTCACCCAGAAGGAAGACTGATTAGCACTGGGTTGGTGACACAGAATGCCAAGTTCGTGTTGGAGATGGTACTTCTGGGTGAAGGGAGCCCAGAGCCTTTTCCAGCAACAAAGTTTTTGATACATATTCCCAAGGCATAAGGTGGCCCTTAGGCCAGAGCCTAGAAAAGCTGTTGAGGCTTTGCTGGGCCCCTCCCAGCCTCCCATCTCCCTCTTTTAAGTAGGTCTGTGGAATGTTTTTTTTCCATGCTCAGGCAAGATGGACAACCAAAGTTCTGCCATTCAATTTTCATTCTGATGAATATTTAAATAGGAGGAAGATTATAACGCTATTAACATAAGATCAGCGCTGCAATAAACTCTGGCATCCCAGAAAAGTTGAACAGGACTATAACGTTCACCTAGTAAGTGGAAATGTCATCAGTGGCCACACACGTGGAGTAAGTTACTACCTGTGGAGATCGGATGTTTGTCTCTTGACATAAAAATCTTGGCATAGATGTTTACGCTCCATGATGGTGCCACCCACTTTTCCTTTGGGTGACAGTGACTTTCCTGTTTAAAATACTGGACGTCAGGATTTTCTCATCTTCATATTTGTTGCTCCTTTGTCATGTTTCCATGTGAGCCTGCATTCCCAAGGACGTAGCTCAGTTCAAGATGGCAGCTGTAGTGGCCTCCCATCACAGCGGATTGCTGGCAGCAGGAAAGAGGCATGGAAAAGACCCAGTAAGGGGTAGATACCTGCTCTGTCAAAGGGAAGCTTTCAGGAGTCACGACACTCCCACTTCCGTTAGAGCTCACTGGCTATGCCTTAGGGTATCATAGTTGTGACTATATGGTCACATCCTGTTGGCCACAGCCTACAAACAAAGAATTGGGGAGCATGCTAGAAACCACTGATGGCCTCGCCATTTCTGTAGTTTCTGTTTCTCTGTGAAATGTCTTTAACATTCCTCTATCTGTCCAGATTCCCTAAAACAGTTTAGAAGATACCCAGGTTTTCTCATCAGTTATTGAGTATTCCATCATCTCAAAGGAGTCTTGCCACCGTCATGATCACCTCTAGTCCCCGAATGGCTTCTGCTCTGGCTCTTTCATCACCCATCCTCCCCCACTTCCTTTTGAGATGGTAATAGAGCCACTCAAACCCAAGACACAATGTTTTGGTTACTCATATTCATAGAGAAGCATAGTTGTTGGAGCAGCCAGCATTTGCCAAGGCTTTCTATTTGTTTGTATTATTTCTCTCCATCCACTAGCACAGTCTTGGAAAATGAATGTTATTCATAGAAAAGAGAGATGGCACAGCTACACGTGACAGATGGATGCTAGGCCCAAACCCTGGTCCTCCAGCATGCCATTTCTGAGCTCAATAGCTTTATCAAAGGTTAGGAGGATTTCTATCAGAGGGTTGAGACCCCTGCAGCAAGCAAGCCCATTATCTGTTGGCCATTTCTGTGGCCACTGACATTCTGAATTTTTATTTCTACTATTTCTTTCTTAACACACTGATCACCGTAAAGAGATTAGATAATAAAGTGACCCATAGTGAATAGAAACACTGACAGGATCAGAAAGAAGTGTTTTGTAGGAAAGTTCCCCTTAGTATCCTCAAACCCTGGCTGTCCCTATAGATAAGCTGTCATAGGACAATTTAGCATCATCTTTTTCCAGGTTAGTTAAGAGAAGAAATTGGTGCTGAGCCCATATGTCAACACTCGCCTTCAAGACAGACAAGAATTCAAGGCTCTGTCATCATCAATAATAACCAAACATTACAATTAAACACAACACAGCAATCTTAGAAAGCCGCTTAGAGAGTACTGTCCATCCACTCTGCTTGATTCAAAAATTTCTCAGAATATTGGCAAGATGGGAGGGATGGGTGGAGAAGCATGGCAACTCCAAAGAACATTTGGATAGCACAGGATCCACAAGTCCTGTGCTTGGAACTCTGTGTCCAAGACTGCGGCTCATAAAGCATGAGATTTATCAATTCAGTGGTCATTGTGAGTTAAGCATGAATGTGTCTGTCAGCTGGAGAAACTGTTGTCTAAAAGCCCATTCTGGTCCTGAAGATAGACTGAGTGGATTCCATGATGCCTGCATTAATTGGAACACATGGTGCTGTGCGGTGGTAACAAATACAAGCCAAGGTAGCAGGAACTCAGTCCAACAAATGCTGATACCTCATTTCTACAGTGACCACTGCAGGTCAGCAGGGATCTCTTCTATATGATGTCTCAGGGATCAAACCTCCTTCCACTTGGAGATGTTATCATCTCAGCACATGGCTCCCAGTTAGAGACAGAGTATGGCAAGTTTGTAACTACCTTTGATAAAAACACACTCCTTCATACAAAGTTCATTTGCTGTGTAGCTAATTCCTATGAATTACAGTGATCCCTTGCAGGTGGAGTTTTTCTGTGTCCCAGCAGTCACTCACAAATAATGACACTGAGACTTAATATTAATTGTAAATGCTCGACTGATAGCTTAGGCTTGTTACTAACTAGCTCTTACAATTTAAACTAACCCATTTCTATTATTCTATGTGATGCCCTGAGGCTTGTTTACCTCATCTATGAACTTCACATGTTACTTCTTCCTCATCTGGCTCAAGACTCCTCTGATTCTGCCCTTTTCCTTCCCAGTATTCTCTCTGCCCTCCAAATCCTGCCTAGTCATAGGCTGATCAGCTTTTTACTAACAATGAGGGCAACATATTTTCACAGTGTGCTGAAGAATTATTCCACAGCAATCCCTCTTTGGATAGAAGTGAATCTCAGAAGGCTCAGCTCAGGAAGTTAATGAAACTTACAGGGAAGACAGACTCTTCTGTAGAGCTGGCTGCAAGTTGGGCAAGGTGCTCCAGAGATGCAGCTTTCATGAGCCATCACTCATGCTGGGGTGAGCTTTTTGGTGATACAGCTGCCAGAGAATCAGCCATGCTTGCATCAGTAACTCAAATACACTCACTGGTTCACTCAGGTGGAATCATTTCTTCTGCTGTCAGTACTCTATCTGGTATAAATAGCCACTTGTTTGTATCAACCCTGGAAAAGCCACACAGCACCATTGGGCAGAACAAGCTAGTCTTCCCATGTGTCAATGAAGGGAAATGTAGACATGCTAAGTTTGAGGCACTTCCAATACTTCTGCCATGCCAGCCTCATTCACTGTGATTCAGACTCTCTTCCCAAAGAGCTCACACACCTGGTAGAAGTTCCGCAACTTGTCTGGGAGTGTGACTTCCCATGGTGAGTAAGGTTTAAGCCTGTGTCCTATATTCTTTGAGCCATTTCCTGCTTGCATGATTATTCTAGCCACAGAACAGCAGCTGTGCCTCTAGAAGGGCCTTTATAAATCTAAATAACTGGTGAAAAAGTAGGTGTGGAAAATCTGTCTCCCGTATACTACCTGTGATACTCAGAAAAAAAATCCTCTCTATAGAGACACAAAACTGATTCTGGGATATAAGAAGCTGTAATGTTCTTCACTGAAAAAGAAAACTTCATTCTATAACTTCCATTTGAGGAGATATGGTCCTGTGCAACTGATTTCTATGTTTCCAGTAGGGTGCAGAGGTGTATTTTTTAGGACCAAGAATGTATTTCTTACCCTCACAATTTTTATGAAAGTGTAGTCTTTTTCTCCCACAGGGAGTTACAGGTTCCATCACTTGTGCCCGTAAACTTGCTTCTGGAAGGTGAATACTCAAGGGTTCCTTCCCATGGCTAGTCTGTCACTTCTTCAGATGAGAAGTTGGCCAACCTCTCCTTGTCCTACAAAGAAAGGAAAGCCTGGGTGTGTAAGCCTTCTGGGATGGTCCCTAGTAGAATCTGGTTAGCCACATTCAGAAAACCACCAGCCTGTACTTTGCTTCATCTCCTAGAGCTCCTATCACCCTGGACCAGAAACTAAGGTTGGGTTAGAGTTGCTTATGTGGCTTTCACATTCATACAATGACTAGCTTTTCTCAAGACCAACGCTGGGAAGTTCGGCAGCAAGTGGTGTGAGGAAGAGACAGAGTTGATGAATGTCAAAAGGCATCAACTGGGACAGATTTCTCCATCTCCTTGGAATTTAGTCTCATGAGTTTTCTATAGAAGAGGGTGAATTAAGTTTGCTTTTAATTACCTAAGATGATAAGTCGTGAAAATTCACAGTCCCAAGAACATGCACGCTGGGAGGTAGGAGTTTTTGACCTCCTCTTCACCACACCTTTGTGGATTCATTAGAGAATTCTGAACCTCTCCATCAAGTTCATTATCTCCGAGACTCAAGGAGCACAACCACAGGGCTTGTCCAGTGGCTGACTTCCAGCCTTCTCCTGCCAAAGCAGATTATTTCACTCTCACACTACTGAGCAAAAGAGTTATGTATAGGTGATATGATTATTTTGAGACTCCTCAAATGGAATCTTTTCATAAATGATGTAAGTGAATATTCCTTTTATTCAGTTGGAGACGGATCTAAAATGATAAGTTAGCCAGCTACAGGGCAAGCATCATTCTAATTTCCCTTTTCCTCCTTTACTCTCCAGAGCCACAGCCATTTAAAGAATTACATCACGCCGGGCGTGGTGGCGCACGCCTTTAATCCCAGCACTTGGGAGGCAGAGGCAGGCGGATCTCTGTGAGTTCGAGGCCAGCCTGGGCTACCAAGTGAGCTCCAGGAAAGGCGCAAAGCTATACAGAGAAACCCTGTCTCGAAAAAACCAAAAAAAAAAAAAAAAAAAAAAAAAAAAAAAAAGAATTACATCACAAACTCAGACAAATACATTAGTCAATCCTAACCCCTAAGTAATCGGAAAGCAAATTGTTAAACTTACTCACACTCCTGCCCCCAAAAATATAATGAGAAAGAATGTATGGATTTGTGTCATTTGTCATAAAAAGGGATAGGCCCATAGAATTTTGGTATCCAAAGTCTCTCACCAAGACTTTCCCTATTTCTGTTTCATTACTTCAATAAAACTGAGAGCTATTCAGTTACTCAATAAATTTGAGTCCTCAGTTCAGATTCATAACTTTTTTTATTATTTCTTTCATTTTTTTGAGATTATAACATAATTACATCATTTCCCCTTCTGCTTCCTCCTTCTAAACACTTGCATACACCCATCCTCCCTCTCTTTCAAATTCATGGCCTCTTTTCTTTTTTATGGACTGTTGTTACATACACCCACACACGCACACACATACACACACATGCTTGCTCCTAAATACAGCCTGCTCAGTCTGTATAATGTTACTTATATGTTTGTTTTCAAGGCTAGCCATTTGGTATTAGATAACCATTTGGTGTAAAGATCAGGGAATTTGCTGTAAAATTGCTTGTCCTAGTAATGTCAGAAGCAACACCCATAAAGACTCACCAACATCACTGTCTAAACATGGGCTGAACAAGGACAATAATAGACATGTCAAAGTGGACAGGGGAAAGGTCATGAGGTCTCAGTCCTACACAGAGAACTATAGACAACTAAGGACACCAAGAGTGGGAGAAACAGTTTTCTTCATGGAAGATTCGTAATTTTTAAATTTCATTTTGTATTTTCAGGATATATAGTCCTTGGAGGTGGCTAGGTTGTGCACTCAGACAATGGCCTATGAAAGAGCTACAATTTAAAAATTTTCAAGATTTTTCTTGATTAGAAAATATGGCCTAGTTTTAACTATGATTACAGTCTCATTGGCCAAGCTCATTTGACGAACACCTCATGGAAAGGCTGAGCCCCCAAATTCACATGGTTAGATGCTTTTCACACATTCAAATTGTGGATGGCTCAGTTCATATCCTTTACCCCCAAATGAAAATTGGCATTCTCGTTAGACTTCTCTCAAAGCAGATCTTTAAAGCTTACCCAACACACGTGAAAATCGAATTTCACAAGGCTCCAAGACCAGCCAGCAGGCTTTAGCAAAGACTAAATTTCAGAAGAGCAGATCTTCAGTTGTGCAAAGGACACTGCTAAACTTCTGGCTTGGAAGGTATCCTGGTATACCTAATTCTATTTATGAAACTGCATATGTGCTTTGCAACTCCGTTTAGATCCAGCTCCTTCAGCTCGAGATGGAAACCATATGTGTGTCTAAGGCCCTTATGTTTTGCCTCGGAGAGTCTTGGATTTTGTTTTGATTTCCAACTTGGCATTGTGTTCAGATTTGGAGGTCTCCTGGTTATGTCCTTGACCCTCAGGGACACCTGGGAGTACTTTTAGTCATCTTCTTAGGGAATGCCATTTCTATATGCTTAAGAAGGTCCCGTGGCTTTTCTTCCTCAGAAAGTTGTTATAAGTACAACAGAGATCTGAAGAAAATATGTGCAAATCCTAGTTGACAATTTCATACACAGATAAAATAGTTTTTTTTTCTTTTACTTATTTGAATCCATTATGTTGTCCCTTCTCCTTGATTCATTCCTCCCTTCCCCCTCAGGTGTGGTCATCAATTTTTCGTGTACCATGAACTCAACCATCAGGGTCATGCTCCAGTGTGATGCATAGCTTTTCTCCCTATTTGTTATCAAACCTCCACCAGTCCATGCTTGCCTCTGAACAAGCAAGCAGTGGGAACATCAGAGCACAGTGGAGAACCTGAAATGGATTCAACCTAGGTCCATCTTGGTTCATTTTCTTTTACTATTATCCGAGCCTGAGTAATTTCTAAAACATAGCAAGAGTTTATTTGGCTCATGATTCTGGAAACTGAGAGCTCCAAGAGCATGGTGCTCACATCTGCTTGGCATCTGTTGAGGGCCTCCTGCATCAGAACACAGTGAAGGACATCATGTGGTAGACTGAGAAAGTGTAGCAAGTCCTCTTCCTATTAAGCCCTAACACCATCATGGGTACCCCACCCTCATGACCTCATTAAGTCTTAATTATTTCCCAAATACCTCACCTCCAAATGCCATTAACATATGACCTTGGCAATTAAGTTTCTAACACACGGACTTTTAAAGGATACATGTAAACCATGGGATCCTCTCTATCCTGGGTTGACTGCTTGAGGGAGGAGACATCCATTTGCACTTAATATTATTTTCTTTTCTAAGATCGTGCAGAACCCAGGGCTCAGATAAATAGCCACCTCTTATTTCTATAAAAATCAAGAGCCATTTCCTAGGCTGTTCAGGACTGATTTCAAATAGAAACCAGTCTTCTACCTTAAAAGATTATAATATCTGGTTGGGAAAGACTGGTCAGGTTGGTTATTAGATCTCCATGGTATGAGAGTTAGAAGGATCATTAATACCTATTCTGTGCAGAAATGCTCTATTGCCCTGCTTGCTAGGTTTCCATTTACTCCTTGCTCATGAAATTAAGAAGGAAATCAGGTTAATGATAGAGGCAATCAGTTTAAAACGTCCTCTTAGCGGAAGTGTGGGTGATAAAAATAAGCTACAAAGTACACCAAAATTAAAGAAGAAGGGGAGCGAAGGTCCTTTCTTGGGCTTATTTGAGAAGGTAGCAGACCTTGGTGGGCAGTCCCTGGGGTTTGGAAGGTGACATTTAATGGAACTGGAGTCTGTGACTTGACAGGGCTTGGCTTTGAGTTTTTCAACCAAGCACTGGCACTGCTGACACTCATTTGGTCTGTTACACAGATACCATCTACATGTCTCTCGACACACAATGCAGTGACTGTTCCAAGGCCGATGGCAACTTGCTGGAGGTGCCCATGGCGGAGTAACAATACTTAGATTACCTTGCTACAGCGGAGACAAAAATGACCAGCGATGCACATGAGCAAAGGAGGTGTGGCTAGCCTTTCTGATTGGCTGCTCACTAATTATTCAAGTTGGGGAAGTACCACCAAGAGGGGCCAAGGTATTTTAAGATCTCAGGAAGTTAAAATGTTTTTAAACGTAAGAGTAAAAATAGCCTACATATATTTGCATTTTTGTGTTATTTTAGGACTTGTATTCTACTCTATGTTTAGTATTAGACTGACTAGAGAAGAGTCTAAATGAATATTTGAATATGCAGAGCTATTCCAGTGATAGCTCTATAATTAAAAAAATCTTTGTGTATGTATGTGTATATGATGTGTGTGTGTGTGTGTGTGTGTATTTGTTTATGTTATTGCATACATGTGGATGTCAGAGGACATCAGTGATTGACTAGTTTTAGGGGGTGTGCCCCAAGTGACTTCAGGTTATCCTACCAGGATGCACCTTTTGGATAGTCACTCAGTTCCTGTATTTCCACATTGAGGACCAAGATCCTAACACATGAAGCTGTTGGGGAGGAAGTACCTCTCCAGCTCAGCGGCACGTGAGGGGTCTGCTCCTGGCTTAGAACGATGTCCTGTGTCATTCAGGAAGCCAGATGACAGGGAAGCTTTGGCAATCACTGAAGCATCTTCAAAAACAATTGTCTGACAGGTAAGTACTCAAGTTATAAACTGCTCATTGATTTACTAGAGCGATCAGTATCCACTAAAAAGCCGATAGAAGAACCAGGGGCCAGCACAGAACTCAGCTGTTGATTATTTGCAGGTATTTTTTTTACCTCTGTGGCCTGTTGTTTCCATCATCACATGTAAAGTCATTGTGTTTATACCAAACAGAGAAAGTCATCTATTCATAGAGCCCCAGTTCCAACTCTTCACTAATAACCTGAGTAATGTATATAAGATTTCCCAAACCATGTGTGAACATAAATACATTTATATGGATTTGGAAAGCTATGCAAGCACACTGTATGGTCGGTGATTTGCTCATTCATGTGCAAGTCAGACTTTGTAGATTGATTGCCCTGTGTGTAATTTCAGTTTGTTGGCTTCTTGACTACCCATTTTGTCAACTCTGGCCAACAACCTTGAGTGTCATTTGCTGATAATGAACAACTATGAGGAGGAGATGGTGCACAGCTGTTATAATCCAGGTAAAGCAGTACACATCTTCTCTTGTGATGTACACAGAAAACATTATGATCCAATCAGGAGGCTGCAATGCTCAGTTTTCCTCCTCTACCTCAAATGGTGAATTTCTGTTTGAGCCCTGAGAGCCACTGAGTTCTTTCTATAGAATGTCCCTGCTGGAGACACTTCATGCTGTTCCTCTTAGGCTTGCTTCATCCACACTCCGTTTCTGCACCACCCGCCCCAAGGTGTACATATCTTCCTTCCTACCTTCTCCCCTTTTTAACTAATGTCCTTCAAATTCAAGAGGTCAAAATTGGATTGTGTGACATCATCTTCACCTCTGCCTCAAAAACCTGTCCCTCCATGAGCGTTTCCTAATCACCCAGTTGCCAGAGAACCCCATCCCAGCCCTCCCCCACAATCAGCCGATCCATGCAGACAAATCTGCACTGTCCATTGCATCACTATAGTAAGGCACCACCATTCTCCAACTGACCTTTCTTTCACATCCCTCCTGACAGAGAATTCAAGCCATTTCCCTAGCATCTGTTTCTGCCTTAGCACTGACCTTGCCTTGTAGGGATGCCATTTCTGCAACTACGCTAATTTCATTCCATAAAACTGAGAGCTTGAACAGGACACCTTTGTTTGTGTGGTTCTACCATCCTTCCAGTAGCAGAATTTCTATTCGAAAATGTGGCACGAATAGCCGAATCAGACTGTCTTCTTGCCATGATCTAATCATCATTCTCTCTCTCTCTCTCTCTCTCTCTCTCTCTCTCTCTCTCTCTCTCTCTCTCTCTCTCCTTACTTTTATCCTTTCCATTTACCATCTTTCAAAACAGTGTGAACATTTGGAGACACATCTAGGCATGCCATGTTCCCCAACACCCTGCAGCAATGCTAAATCTGGGTCTCTCCACATAGCTTTGGCACATTCTGACTCCCACCAATTTCTCCAGCCTCATTTCTTTCATTTTTGTTCCCATTTTACTACCGCCACCCCATCTTTTCCCTATTCCTACTCTCCCCCAACCCCTACCCCTTGCCTCTTCATCAGCCAGGTCTCAACTTGGCTATCACCTTCCAGGGATCTTTTTGTGATGTCTTAGAAGCTTCATCACTTGGTGTTGTGGCTCTGCTGTCCTCCGCACATGCCATAGCTCTTTGAATTCTGACACTGATCTGTTAACGTGATTTTTCTCCTACTCCCTTGCAGCCTTTTGTGGGTAGAACCCAGGGCCTGTGAAGAAGCAGATACCAACACATGCCACTCAGTTTACATGGACAGGATGTACGGTGCTGATACGGCTAAGGGTCCTGTCTTTCAGTGGTGATATGCCAGTTAGTAGGCTCATATTGTGATATATACCTGAGATAATTAACCTCATAAAGGAAGGTTGATTTTGGATCATAGTGTGGGCCCATGAATGACTGGGTGTTGTTGAGGAGAGCTGTGATAATACAGTATGCCATGGAGAGAAAGTGTATGCAAGAGCTTAGTCACCTCAAAGCTGCTTATAACAAGAAGACAAAGGGAGATCAGGGCTCCATTCTGAAGGTATGTGCTGCAGCGACCTATGACCTCCCTGTAGGCCTTACCTCTTAGTAGTGCCAAGGGGAGCCTTCAATACAGGGACCTTTGGGAGGGCAGGAGGGTTCCAGATCCAAATGACAGCAGATGGTAGGTTGGGATTTTGTAGTCTGTGGCCTCCTTGGGTCAGTCATCCCTGGGAAAGCTCTTCCAAAACATAATAGTCTTTTCTTGATTATTCTGGGGCCTTCACTTCAATAGAAAGTGAGTGTGGAAAGGGGAGAGGATAAAGGGAATACACACACAACAGGAAGAGAGGAGTGAGGGAGAGCATCAGATAAATGCACCGGTAAGTGGCTGGTGGGGTCACTGCTCATTTCATTCCAGAGACTTGTGATTTGACTGTTATGATGTGTACAGCATCATGTGTGAGGACTTCTCTGGCTTTGATGGAATATAATCACTATATGAAGAGAGTGAAAAGTTGTTAATGTGTGTCTTAGCTCTGATTATTTCTTGAATCATCATTCTAATTCTGGCAAATCAGAGCTGCCTCTTATCTCCCTTCTTTTTATCTCATTCAGCTAAACTGGCATTGGATCTTCCCAGGACAACCAGGTTCTTTTGGTTTGAGCTAATTTTGAGAGAAGCAGAAGCTTGCTTAATATTTGAGAATGTTAACAGATATTTCATAGAATTTGTGTTTTCATCCATTTGTGACTTTCAGAAAATTGTGCCATGTTTTTCCCCTTTGGTATAGGTGATTTTTATTATCAACAGTGAAATATATGTAATGTCTCAACCATAAACCTTCCATTTAGAAAGAGTCTCTGACTTGAGTTGTTTTTTTGCAACTTTCCTGGAACTCACTCTGTAGCCCAGGCTGGCCTCAAACTCACAGAGATCCCTCAGGCTCTGCCTCCCGAGTGCTGGGATTACAGGTGTGCGCCACCACCGCCCGGCTGACTTGAGTCGTTTTAACATTATGAAGCAGAAAAGTTTTAGGAAACTAATAGTGGAAACAACACCAGCAAACTCTAGTGATCAAAGACATTCCCTTAGCTCAGGAAAAAACCAAAACAACCCATAATTGCAGAGAGTATGTTCTAGCTGTGGTATGAAGAGGCAAGCCAGCTATCTGGGCCCAAAGACGCTCACATCTAGGGATGGAATAAACCAAGCTTCTGAGCTGGCCTGGTTCCTTGACATCAGTGGTGACCTCTAATTCAGTTTGAGCAGCTCAAGGTCAAAGGAAACCCTGGGCATTAAGTGATCTTTGCCCTCTACCCATCACTTACACACCCCACAGCGGCCACTCACATCACTACTCTGGTCAACGTGTGGAAGGCAGCTCAGCTCTGCCTCAGAGTGGTACCTCACCATGCAAAGCTGCCATGTGGATGATCCACTCTTGTTTTTGTTTTCTTTCATGAAAGCCATCTGCCACATGTTCCCACGAGGAAACTGTGATCATGTACTTCCAGACCTCTTCCTGACTCTAGACAGGAGAGACACCAATAGACACCTATTTCTTCTGGGCCACATAGTTTCCCTAACCCAACTCTTGAGGCCCCTTGGTATGGTGAGAGGAAGTTGAGCATCTCACTGCTGGGCTCACATGGGAACAGGAGGGGATGTGTAGAGGGTAAAGAGTCTTTATTCTGAAAACCACTGGACCCACTCCAGGGTGCTGCTGGGCTTTGCCTGGCCCGTTCTTGTGCACTGATTTCTAACCCCTGTTTCTTAGGTTTTAATCTTTTCTGTTCATTTTCTTAAAATGCACGTATTCTATTCCACCCACAATAAAATAAAATACACATCCTCCATTGGGGGACCCTAGATAGGGCAACATTTCTACTAGAGAAACAAGCCCAAGGAGCATGGCTGATGATGATTGCATCGTGTTCTCATTCATCTGCAACTTTCACAACATTGTGCCATTTAATCTAAACACTAGCACCTAAGAATGATTTGAACTATGAGTTTTGGGGAAAGTCAACGGTGAACCAATTTCAGAGATTTTCCAGTTAAAGTTAGACAGAAGTAGCACGCATGGCTGGTGTGTAATGTCCCAGGGTTGTGCAACTATCAGTGAGTCACACGTCTAAAGCTAAATGCTGAGAAATGTGTAGGAACGATGTTAGGAGAATTGTTTTCAAAGGGGCTTAAGAAAGAAGACACTTAGGAAAGATCTCGCCACCTTGAGCTATGGTGTCATGCACACCACAGCCCTGCTCTTATCTCAGTGGAGGCGATGGCAGTTTTTGACAGAGGGGTACTCAGCAACACCTACACACACCAGTGCCTCCCCATGTTCCCCTCAGTTTATCCTTGCCATACATGGAGCTAAGACTATGGGGGAATAAAACAGGGTCACAAACCACTGTACTTTTGAGGAACTCGGAATCACATAAAGGAAAGGCCAGCTTGTTAATTTCTACAGTTACTTGAACAAATGGCCGCAGATGAGGTGGTTTGCTGCAAACAACACCAATTTAGTTATCATACTGTTCAGTCAGAAGGGCAGTGTAGCTAGATCTCAGAGGACTGGAAGCTGGTGTTCTCACAGCTGCTTCTCCTGAAAGCTCGAGGAAAAATCTGTCCCTTGCTGTTTCCAGTTTCCTGGAGCCACCCACAGTTCTTGGCTCGGGGCTACATCACTGACCTCTGCTTCTGTGGTCCCACCTCTCTGATCTGGTCCCTTGCCTGCTCCTGGAAGGCCTTCTGTGACTGTACTGGGCTGGCTGCACAATCCAGGTCTGACCCTCCACCTTGCTATTTCTTAGCTTCAGCACACCGGAAGCATGCTGGCAACCACCTTCAGGGACACGCTCACAGAGCTCAGGGATTAAGATGTGGACATCTTTGGGGACAGTTAGCCAGCTTACCACAACATTTCAACCAGCAATCTCTTTGATATTGGTCTATATTTATAGCAGTACAGACTTCCTGCTTGGTAAGTAGGATGCAGGTAGCAAGCAGGTCTATAAACAGTGTCTAGATGATACAACCTGAAGCATGCATGACGAATGAAGTTATATCATGGATGGAAAGGTCTCTGGGTACAGTTGACTTCACAACTTTGCCTTGGAATGTGGGCCACTGGAGACCTGGATATGCAGACTCGGACTTAGTGTGTGCAGGAGGATGAAAATGGTTCTGGAACTGGGTTTGGATGAAGTGTGTGTGTGTGTGTGTGTGTGTGTGTGTGTGTGTGTGTGTGTGTGTTACATGCACCTTGTGTAAAATGATAACACTGCCCTAAAACCTATGCGTCTCTGCTATATTGCTTATAACACAGATACAATGCTAATGCTGTGCAGACAAGGTTAGACTACGGAGCTAGGGAGCTGTCATGAGAAACATCCCTGCAAAGTTACTACAGATGCATTAGAAAGTATTTTCCAACCACAGTTGGTTAGTCATGTGACACAGAAGGCTGTGTGTGTTAGCTGGCTCTCTCTGTCCTGTTCAGAGTGTGAGCTGGTTCCATCAGGTTGGGAGCTTAATGCCCCATACAAACTTCGCTGTTCATGTGATCTGGGAAGCCGGGCCTGGAAGATAAGCCTCACTGTCTGGGAAGGCCCCAGGCAAGAGCTACAGTCATGCCCACTGGCTTCTCAAGAGCCTGAATTGCTTTTGTCTGTGAGCGTCAGGCCTCAATGGAGGAGGTAGGCTGGGGTGCACGCGGTGCTCCTCACCTGCTTGCCATGCTCAAGATCTGGATTGGTTTGGAGTTTGCACTTGGTGGCAGTTAACTGATCGGAACCTGTTGCCCTGCTCTGTAACTTCATCCAGTCCTAATTCTTCTTTATTTAGATTTCATATTGATAAATTATATATATGTATATATATACTCTATACACACATACATAGATATGTATAAATACATACATACATATACATACACATACCTCTCTCTCTCTCTCTCTCTATATATATATATATATATATATATATTGAGACAAGGTCTTGCCACATAGTCATAGCTACCCTAGAACTTGTTATGTAGACAAGGCTGGCCTTTGTGCTGACTAGTTAGTTAGCTTTCTTTTTCTTTTTTTCTAGAAGGAACAACTGCAAATGTATTTTGCTGTTAACCATAGCAAGTCTGGTATTAATTGAAGCAAATAATTCACAGAGATACCCAATAGTAATGCCTCAGCCAATAATAAGCTATCACAAAATTATATGCATATTTAAAACAATTTGTCATGTGAGATAAACAAAGTAACCCAATATAGCATTAACACATATGTTTTCAGCAGTTTAAAATAACTACTTATCCACATCCTCACACTTCAGATAAAGCTGCAGTGGTAACACTATGACTTGAAGATCAATTTTTCTCTCACAAAGTTTATATAGAAATGTTTTAAAAATAGATTCTCAGTGCAAGAGGTAAACATAAATTGGTGTTTAGAGCTAACATAAATACATCGTAGAGCAGTTGGCTTAAACAAGAAACTCATTTCTCATAGTTCTGGGGGACTGAATCATGGGGGATTGGATCTGGGGGATCCAAGACCATGGTGCTAGCAGGTACCATGTCCAAAGAAGACCCAGCCCCTCTTTGCAGTGGCTGCCTTTCCCTTGTGTACTCTCACAGACAGAAGAGATGGACAGCTACCTTTCTTCCTCTTCTCCTGTGAACGCTCATCTACCTAAATCCCCTCACTTTCTATCTCATTATTTCCCAAAGGTCTTGTCTCCTCACACTTTCTCATGGAGCTTAATAGTTCAGCATATTAATTGTGGGGTATGGACCCGCAACTAATACGGGTTCATTTTATGCAGGAAAATTCAAACTCTCTCATATAAATGCATTAACTGTCAAGCAGATTGGTATTAAAACTCATTCTGTGTCTTCCTTGCTCCACTCACCTTTGGGCGGTCATGTTATTGAGACTTCATGGGTGTAGCTTCTGATGTTACTAGGAGACACAATCTCTCAGCAAACTCTGAGATCCTCTGGTTCTTACAGTCTTTCTGTCTACTCTTCTGAAATGTTCCTTGAGCCTCAGATGTGGGAGTGTTTTAACGATGTAACCAATGGGCACCACAAAGTGGATGGGGGAAATCCCACAAGGTCTCAATCTTACACCAAGAGCTACAGGCAACTAAAGGAAGCCGGGAGCAGGAGAGGTGGCCTTCCCTAGGGAAGAGCACACTAATTGGTTGTTCGGTGCCAAATGGTCAGCCCTGAAAACATACATACAAATAGCATTATACAGACTGAGCAGGCAATTACACATACACACACACACACACACACACACACACACACACACACACACACACACACGCACGCACGCAATAACTGTGACCAAAGAAGCCATGAATGTGAATGAGAGTAAGGATGGGTATTTATGGGAGCGTTTGGAGGTAGGAAAGGGAAGGAAGAAATGTTATAATTACAACCTAAAAAACCCACAAAAATCCTTATTTTGTTTACAGAAAAATAAACACCCCCCCACTCAGCAGCTTTGTCCTTTAACAATACGTAATGAGTATCTACCCAAAGGTCTTATGCTTACGTGGCATTTCATGGTCATGAAACCTTTGGACTTGTTTCTCAATCTATCCTCAGGTCGGATTTGGAAATACTGGTATTTAATTGGTTTAAATTGGATTCCACATCGTGACAGAGAATCCAATGGTACCAGAACAAAGGTAGTGTCCCTGTATCATGAACTTCAGACTGATACTTTTATATAGCTCATTTTTTATGATATGAAACCAGAGCTAGGGGAGCCAAGCAAACCCATATTTGAATTCTTGCTGCAAAGTGTTTCAGTTACATAACATCTCTGACTCCTCCATGTGAAAAGAAGTCTTCTGAGATTTCTTGACATTGTTTATGATTAAACAGATTGTCCTGTTTTGAATGTTTAGCACAGGACTGGAATCTAGCAAGCACCCTATATACGATGCTCCCCCACAATCCTGGTTTCGTTTCCTCACTTCCTCTCACAGCTCTGGAGTCCTAATGTCAAAGTCAAGATGCTGTCAGAGTTGGTTTCTGATGCCGAGGACACCCTTTTATGGCTTGTAGATAGCTGACTTGGTACTTCTTGCTGTGTCCTCATATGACCTCTTGTTCGTGTGACTATGCTATGAGGAGAAGGAGAGACTGCGTTCCCTTTTTCTGAGGACACTAATTCTTCTTTTTTTTAATTAATTTTTTTTGTACCTAGGGTTTCTCTGTGTAGCTCTGGCTGTCCCAGAACTTGCTCTGTAGACCAGACTGGCCTGGAACTTAGAGAGATCTGCTTGCCTCTGCCTCTGGAGTGCTTGGGATTAAAGGTGTGCACCACCAGGCCCCGCTCATTAATTCTATTAGATCAGAAACTCATCCCTATGGACTCATTAAACCATGATTACTTCTGTCAAGATGTCTGCTTCAAATACAGTCAATCGGGGAGTTCATCCTACCTTTAATAGTGAAACGGTCAGTGTATAACACCAACTATCCGACTTTGAGTCCATCCAGCAGGTAGGACATATAAACACTAGCATGTGCTTTGGCTACTGGAGCAAGGTCTCAAGAAGGTGGAGGAGGGGGTCTGGGAAGAAAGTCCTAGAGAGAGAGAGAGGGCTGACCCTAGGTGACTTAGGAAGTGGCTGCAGTTTGGGGATAGTCCACCGAGTTCCAGACAAGACATGTTTCAGAACCTTATACTTTCATCCAGGTGGTCAACATCTTTGTACTTTCCAGGTGCACTTGCCAGACTGTTGAGCAAATTTCTGTACCCTCTGACAGCAGAGGGGCACTTAGTAGGAAATCAGAGGGTTCGGAGAAGGGTATGAAGTGCAGCTGTCCTGTCCCACCTGTTCCATGGTGCAGCAGCCTCTGGGAGGACTGCAGCATGCAGGTAGACTTAGGGGGCTGCAGCTGAGATGAATGTGCAGGAAGAAGCACCAGGACCACTTAAGTGCAGTGACCTCTCAGGCTTTGAGGGCGATAGTCACCTCAGTCCAATCTAGTTGCTGTAACAAAACACCATGTTCTGGGTGATGCCTCCTCCATAACAGAAATCCCTTTCATATAGCATAGATCTGGAGGCTAGAAGTTGAAGGGTACCAGCAAAGTCAGGTTGTGTAAGTTCCTTCAGGGGCACAGGCGATCCATCACCTCTTTGTGTCCTCAAGCTGCAGAGAGAGGGTGAGAGCCATCTGGTGTCCCTTTCATACTGGCTTGAACCAGACTCTGTACTGTGCTATTTGGTGACAGCTCTCCTCATGCTTTGAAGGCATATCAATGACTTTCTGGGTCCATCCTGAGGGATGACATCCTTGAGGCACTGTGGGCTTATGTTGTGGAGGAGTTGCTGACAGTATACAACCATTAACATCTTCCACTGTCTGCCATCTTATTCCAGTTGCATATGGCCAGGGTAAACATAAGGCCCCTAAATCAGTCACCTTCCCTTGGCGTTTTAGAGCAGAGTCTGTGTCACAGAACCCCAGAGGAGAGCATAGGGGTTTGTGACATGCCACGGGACATGGGTTACTTGTGAGAGAAGCTGTCTCAACCCTGAGCTTGGCGGTGTGTGTGTGTGTGTGTGTGTGTGTGTGTGTGTGTGTGTGTGTGTGTACTAGTCATGTTGCATGCAGACGAGTGGTACTCCTACAGGAGTATAGCAGCGACTTACCCGGAGGCCAGGATCTCTGCCCTTCAACAATGTCACACAAGAGGTTTGAGCTCTTCTGTCACCTGCAGCATTACTCACAGAACTTGGAATCTTGCCTCCTGTCTGTATGGTTCTTTCAAGCACTTTTGTTGATGGGCAAGTTCAAGCCGCCAATTAGAGACAGCATTTTCTTCCATTGCAGTGGTTCTCAACCTTCCTGATGCTGCGACCCTCTAACACAGTTCCTCATGGTGATACCCAACCATGACATTATTTTCATTGCTACTTCATAACTAATTTTGCTACCATTATGAATTGTAATGTAAATATTTGTGTTTTCGATGGTCTTAGGTGAACCTTGTGAAAGGGTCATTCAACCCCCAAAGGGATTGTGACCCACAGGCTGAGAACTGCTGAGAACTACATTCTGTTAGATCCTGCCACAACATGGAGAAAAAGACCCTCAGATAAAGATCACATTGAGCATGGATAAGTTAAAACCAAAGTAAAGCGTATTTGATGCAACACAAAATGCTAAGCTCAGAAGACATGACATGTTTTGCTATAGCAAGAGTATGGTCAAATATGACTGTGCAACTTGTGGCATCTTGTAGGTTTACACACTGAAATGTGTGGTTTTTAGAACATTTCAAGCCCACAGATGTCCAGCAAGATCATCTGGACCCCAACTCCCTCCTTGTTGTCCTTCCCACCTCCTTTTCTGAAAAATGCTCCATGTATCCTCCTCATTATTAGCAAGCTGTTTCTTATACATGCTGGTCTAAATCTTTGACAAACATCCACCATCAGCCCCTTCTAGCTGTGGTCTTTGCAGTAAACTTGCTTGTAGGGCATGGGAGCACACTTTAGCCTGCCTGAAATTTGCATTTCCCCACTTACAGCTCTGATCAGGCCAGATAAGTTCTCCATGTTCCAAACCAATTTGTGCCTCAGTTTCTCTCAAGGGCCTATAGTTGAAAGCTCTGTTGTCATAAATACAGAGCAATATTTTCCACTGTTTATTTTCAATTTGTGTCATGTGTAAAAGACAATCATTGATCAAATCTTTTAAAGGTATTTCTCATTATTTTCTAATAATTCTATCCTTAGCCTAACAGTTATTTTTTCTGTTAAGTTTACTGAGAAAAGAAAATGTATGTGCTGTTTAGTTTTGTGTTGGTTTGACACAAACTAGAGTTATCTGGAAGGAAGGAACTTCAGTTGAGAAAATGCCTGCATAAGATCCGCTATAAGGCATTTTCTTAATTAGTGATTGATGGGGGATGGCCCAGCTCACTGTGCATGGTGCCATCCCCAGGCTGGTTGTCCTGTGTTTTATAAGAAAGCAGGCTGAGCAAGCCATGAGGAGCAAGCCAGTCAGCAGCACACTTTCATGGACAGCCATCAGCTCCTGCCTTCACGATCCTGCCCTGTTTAAGTTCTTGTTCTGACTTCTTTCAATGATGGATGATGTTGTAGAAGTGTAAGCCAAATAAACGCTCTTCTCCCCAACTTGCTTCTTGTCATGGTGTTTCATAACAACAATAGAAACCCAAACTAAAACACACATGGTTAACAAATTATGACCAGACAATATAAATTAGAGGGGTTAAAAGATTGCACAGTGGCTACAGAAAACTTAAAAAGCATGTGTTCACACCATATTTTAAAATACAAGACGGTTTGATCCCAAGTTGTACTGAGTCCCCATCCTTTCTAGATGAATCCTTTTTTTGCAATAAGCATTTCAATAGTTGCCAGAATAATAGGTATCTTCCACCTCTTTCACCAAAATACTGTTTTTTTCCCCTGTTAAGAAAGAAAGAAATACATTTACTAGCCATAATGAGTTCTAAAGACATACTATAAATTTGGGTATGCCTCGAATTAAGAAAGGCAGACATTTAAATAGCTGACCTCCCAGAGAACATAAATTAAAGGGTAATTACTTAAATGTTCCTCAGTTTGTGAAAGGATTTGCAACAGGGTTCCTCTAAATAGCTAACTCTCTAGTGAATTAAAATTAGTGGTGTGTGCATTAAAATGATTCTACCCCTACCTCCTTTTAAGAAACATACCTGTTGCATAAGACGAGGTGTGTCCAACTGAAGAAAAGCCAGAGGCTTTTCCTTCTCACTCATCAGACTTTCAGCTGATGCACAGATCCTATTCAGTGGTCTTCCTCTGAGGCAGAAGGATGAGTCATCAGTCATAGCCAGCTCACATCTGTGTGAGGTTCTTTTCCCATGTGGATCAGGGTGGGATAGAGCCTCACAACGGGCCTGGGGTTTGAGTTCCATGGATTCTTCACTGGAGATGGGGTCTATAGAAAGCTGAGTATTTTGTGGAGCCCAGAGCCACCTTGGGCTGAGCCTCTCTGTCCTGCAGTTACTATAGAGATGAAGGGATGGTGTCAGATGGAGAAAATCACTGAAGGAAGAGGAGGTGAGTCCAATAACCTTGGCTAGACAAGAGCTCTCTAGCTGTTTAAGACAGGGTTTCTCTGTGTAGCCCTGGCTGTCCTGGAATTCACTCTGTAGACATGGCTGACCTCCAACTCAGAGATCTGTCTACCTCTGCCTCTGGAGTGCTGGGACTAAAGGTATGTGCCACCACTCCCCAGAAATTCCTCTAGCTTTAACTGTTTTAACCATATAATATGGAAACTTAGCCAGGAGAACTCTTCCCTTTAAGGTAGCTTTCACAGTCTCCATCTATAACTGATCAGAACCTCTAAGAAAGTCTGTAATCAGAGGTGGAGCTTTTTTGTCCTGATTGCCAGGTCCCAAATAAACACACAAAAGCTTATATTAATTGCGAGATGCTTGGCTGATAGCTCAGGCTTATTGTTAAGTAACTCTTACATTTAAATTAACCCATTTTAATGTATTCATCCATGTTTTGCCACGTTGCCATGGCTTTACTGGTCCTCTGGCATCTTGCTTCTTGGGTGGCTCCTCTCTCTACTATGCCTTTCTTCTTTCCCTCCTTAGTTTGGTTTTTCTGTTTAACCTTATCCTGTCTTGCCATTATCAGAGCATAATTTACACAGTGGACAGGAGGATTATTTCACAGCAAAAGTCTAAATCTCATGAATGCTGTTCTGGAAGAGGCTGGTCTTTTGAAATCACAGGGAAATTCATGCTTCCTATTGTGTTGCAGGTGGCTTGACTTTCTACCTGTACTAAGGCTGTCTCTCTAACTCCAGGCACTGTGAGAGCAATGTTTTCATCCTCGTGTTTGCATTCAACTAGGTGCATTCTTTTGTTATTGGATGGAAAGAGTATGTTCAAGTCTGAGACCCAGCTTTTCGATCTCAAGCCTTGGACCTCTGCTAGTCATTCACCCACAGCTACTTCTACATTTCCTCTTTTATATCAATGGTGGCTCTTCTCACTGGGATCTACAGTCACAGAGTCAGACAAATCCTGGCATAGGATATTTTATGTGTCTATAAACAATCTAGGAACCCCAAGTGAGAGGAAGCAAGTGATACTTATCTTTATGAGTCTGACTTAATTTGCTTTATATGATTATCTTCAGTTGTACCAAGTTTCTTCCAAACCACATAACTTCACTTTTCTTTGTGGTTTAAAAAAATTCCACTGTGTGTATACACCATATTTTCTTTATCCATTACTCTTCTGGCAGATAACCAGGTTGGTTCCATAAATTAAATACTGTGAGTAGTGCTGCAATAACTATTGATGTGCAAATCTCCCTGTGATATATTGCCTGGGATGGGACCCTTTGGGTAAATACACAGAAATAGTATAGCTGGATCATATGACAGATTATTTCTTTAGTATTTAAAAGACTTCCCACACTGATTTCCAAAGTGACCTGACAGGTTTACATTCAAACCATCAGTCCCTTGTCTCTGCATCCTTGACAACATTTGTTGTTATCTTTTAAGATTTCATATAGATATTTTATTATAAAATGTTTGATTCCTTCCATTCTTTTAAAAGTATTTTGTTAATTCTTTGAGCATTTTATACATTGTGTTATCATCATCATATTCACTCCTCCCAGATCCATCCCCACCATTCTATACCCACCCTCCTCCTTCTCCCAGGGCTCAGGGTTTATGGAGAAAGAGGGAATGGAAGGATGTAAGAGACAGAGGTAGTACATGACTACAACAAAAATAGTGTTTTCCAGACCAAACAGGGTGATTGTACACATGAACTAACAGTGGTTGTGACACTATGCACAAGATCTGCACAAGACCAAGCCAGACAAAAGTCTAGAATGGAAGAAGGTGGGCATAAAAATCTGACCCCTAGCTGAGGAGCTATGGGTAACTGCTGGGGAAAGGAGAGCTAGTTTTCTTGAATGGTGTGGCCCCTGATACATTAACAGTGCTCTCGTGAGTGGCCACACCCAAGAGCATATAAGCAGCACAAATTGGACATAACAAGTTAAAAAAAATAAGGGTATTTGTTTCCTTAATGACTATTATTCTCACTGGGATGAGACGATCTCAATGTAGTTTTAATTTACATTGCTCTAATGGGTAGTAGTGTTGAACATTTGTACATGGCTATTGGCCATTTGCTTTCCATTTTCTGAAACTGGTCTGCGTTTCACTAGCTTATTTATTCGTTGAACTGATGTAGTTAATTGAGTTATTTGTATATGCTATATATTGATCTTCTTTATAATGTATTGCTCCCAAAGAATCTCTCCCATCCTATAGGTTTTTATTTTTTAGAACTCATTAACTTGCCTTTGCTGTATAGAAGCTTTTTAATCCCATGAAATTCATTTGTCAATGGCGTAATTTCTAGAGTGACTCGAGTCTTTTCCAGAATGTCCTTGTTTAGTGCCTATATCTTAAAGTGCTTGTTCCCTAATAGTTTTAGGGTCTCGAGTCTTACATTAAGGTCTTGCCTCCATTTGGAGTTTCATTTGTACAGGGTGAGAGATAGGGATCTAACTTCATTTGCACTCACTTGCTTATTCATTCACACATGAGCATCTAGTTTTCCTAGCCCTGTTTGTTGGAGAGGCCATGTTAGGCTATTCAAAGTATTTTAGTCCTCATTACTTGTCATCTGCTCCAATTATGAGACAAATGAATAAACTCTTAGGGAAAGGTAGACACTAAACTCCATGTCTTCATTGATTTTTCTTTGAGGAGGATATATTCCCATTACATTCTGTAAGATGTTTCCTCATTATCAAAAGGTAAAATATTCTGAAGTTTCTTGCTTAGTCACTACTTGTCAGTGGTGGATGTGAAGTTGCATTTTTACAAATTGAGATCAAGATGCCTACATGCAAATTCATTTCCTGGACTCATGCATTTATGTCTTCTCTCTGGTTAAGTAGAGTATGCTCTGTTAAAGAGCACACATAATTTAATGTGTTTAATTTAAACACATTGGGTGCATGTTTCCAAATGTGCTTCTACTGTTTTATCAGTTACAAACAATTGAAGCCAAAATGACTACAGGAGGAAGAAACTTGCAACCAGTCATTGCGGCCTGGGGGACAGCGGGGGATGGTGGTGGTGGTGGTGGTGGGGTGGTGGTGGTGGCACTGGAGGGTCTGGTGTAGGTTAGGTGGAGCTTGGGGCTAAACAGTCCTGTAGTTTCATTATATGTACTGCCTGTCATTCCTAAGCATCCACTTGCTCCCACAGGAAGCTACTCAAGCAGGAAGCTGTTAGTGGAAACCCAAGTACCTCTGTTAACATTGTACCATCAAATGGATTTCTTGTCAGGGCCACCAAGAATGGCTGACAGGCATCCTGGAGTTGTGGAGAGGTAGCAGTTTCAAGTGACATACCATCTATCACTGCTACAATCTCTTCTGAAGGAATTCTTCCCTGGGAACTATTATCTCTGGAATCTAGAGCCAATGCTGCAGGTGTAGGAAGCACATAGGTATAATGGGTGTTTTATTAAAGGCCAAGCTTACTCCCTTGGATGCCTGACTGATGTTTTTCAGCAATAGGGAAACACTATCAGATACAGATTATTGGTTTAGAGGATATATTGCCACGATGGAATATATACTTGGCATTTTTCTAGGTTGCCATTTTTCAGTTGGTGTTACAACTAAGGAAAATAGTAGGGATGAAAGCATTATACATTCATGGCTCCATGCCAGGCAAAACACCGCTGCTCCTGTTGGATAGAAGGAAGTCCAGTTCTAGCCCATCTCTTCTCTGACCTGATGGATCTCTTGGGCCTCGAGTCCAGAGACATCAACCCTGGGAGAGCAGTCCATGTGTCCCCTCCACATGCCACTTAACTTCGAACCCATGAGGAAATGTTAGGGTTCTTGGGAAGAGGTTCTGGTGGACATTGACATGATACTCTTTTTACAAGATCCTTCCATGATGATTTGCTCCCCATACACCCAAGGCCATTGTGCTGTGAGCATGCTCCTATTTGCCAGGCCTCTTTGTCATCAGCCTAACGCTAAACTTGTGATCACGTGATGAAACCACTGCCCCGGCCCTGGCGTCAGCTGTACTTCTCCTCATCTCTCTTTCTAAAGAAATTGAAAAAGAAAAACAAACAAAAGAGAGAGTTTAAAAAAAGGGTGGGGGTGTACTCTTAATAAACACTGCTGTTTGAAGTTCCTTCTCCATTGTCTTTCCTGGAGGGTGGTGTGATGGCTGAAACTTCATCGCCTCAGGAGCGCAACCAACTTGAGCATGCAGAACAGTCTGTAGAACAGGTTCCTTTAATTTTCTCCCAATTTTCCAGCTGTCTATAACGAAGTCCCCATGAGGTTTAAGCCTTGCATGCTTGAGTGCTAGGTACATCCAGCTTAATGGCTTCATGGCTCAGGTAACAGCCAGTTCTTCATGGCCAGCTCAGGACACCTGGTGACTTCCTTACCTCACAGTCAGGCACTTAATCTACTGGGATCTGTCAGTACACCGAGCACCATGTCTCGAAAGGATGATAACCATGTTCACAAGAACATAACCTGGCTTCAAGGTCCTCTGAACACACACGGCTATTTTCCTAGTGGGATTTTCCTGCCCTCTGTATAACTCTGTATAAGCATTCTACTCCATGTCTCTTACCAGGGCTACTGTATCTCAAAGCCAAAATGTTTAGAGGGGACTGGGCTGCCTCGAGGGCCTTCTATTGCCCTGAGTCTCCTGGAAAAGTGATGTTACCCTTGTGTAATACTTGGTAACTGGACCACGCTGTTCAAACGAATGTAGATGCTTTTGCCCTTGAAACGGAAAGAGGCTTCATGAGGTGTTGTGGTGGGTTCCTGATGTAGCATAGGGTGATCTTTAGGGATGGTGTTCCTATGGGCACCCAATAGTGGAATAGTCAAACTTCCAGTTGTGGGGGAGGGGAGATCTTTGAATTTTTAACTCCTCTACACTGTTGCACCCAAGATATGGTATCTGCTATTAACATCTTACCCTTATGCAATGGTGACGTGGTCAGGGTCTGTGGAATGGATTTGGAAAGAGTCAGAGAACTGACACAACCCTGACATCAGATGGTGAAGATGTACTTCCAAGTAAAAGCAAATTGCTTCAAGTAAATTATGGTTATTGGAAAAGAAACAAAATTGTCAGGTTGATAGATTCATATTAGGCACCAGGATCTGTTGATTTGCTTCAATAATGAGATTATCCTAGGAGCAGCAGGGGTATTTGATATCACCATCTGATTAGGCTAATCTGACATCATTTTTCAAGGTCCATCTTTCTTTTTCATAGACTAAATGGGTGAGTTGAATGAGGATGTCATCTACATCAACTCTCTTGTCTCTTTGGACCTGGGATGGCCAGCTTAATCTCCACGACTTCATCTGTGATGTGTGAGATTGCTGTCGGTTTGATGGTTTGTATGAAGCCTGGGGTGGGAACCGAGCTCATGCACCAGTTCCCTTCCTTGCGTGTTTGTTCCAGGGAATCCATGGAGGAACAGAAGTACTCACCACGGGATGGTGGCAGAGATCTGCTTGCATCTTCTCTTTATAACTCATTCCTTGATTGGCGAGCCATGGCGGCAGTCTAGATTCCCAGGAACTGGTGCTCATTTAGAGTTTGTGTCTAACCATCTCTGCAAGGCTGGAGGTTTTCCTGTCTTCATTGCACATGTCTGTATGTCAACAGCCATGCGCTCTTTGAGATGATGTAAGAGGAGTATGCATAACATACGTTGTGCATTCTAACGGGGACCTTCCTCCAATGTACTCAGGTTCCCTTCTTTTCCTCACATCATACCAATAATACTGCTCTTTATGTTTCTCATAGACTGCTATTCAATTAACCTGCCCAACTACTTGAGACAGAACAAGCAACTTCTGGGGAATTATTTATTATTTATTTAGCAGTGATGGGTCCTGTGTATGCTGTGCTCTATCATTGAGCCAGACCCCCAGCCTTTAATTTAAAAATTATAATTCAGAGCCAGGCAGTGGTGGCGCATGCCTTTAATCCCAGCACTCGGGAGGCAGAGCCAGGCGGATCTCTTTGAGTTCGAGGCCAGTCTGGTCTACAAAGTGAGTTCCAGGAAAGGCACAAAGCCACACAGAGAAACCCTGTCTCAAAAAAACAAAAAAAAATATAATTTAGTATTTTTTCTGAAACAAAGTGATATAATTATATTAGAAATTTTAGAAAGTACAGAAGGGCTATCAGTCCAAATTTACAATTTTATTATAGTTTCTCAAATTTTCTAATGTGTGTGTGTGTGTGTGTGTGTGTGTGTGTGTGTGTGTGTAGCTGTGAATAAAAATATACTTCCCTGAAAAAGGAGAATAGAGATACATTGTACATACTGTTTTATGAGTGTATTTACCATGTAATTTTTTTAATGTTTCTGACATCCACAAATCTCTTGTATATTGAATTTATTGCATATGAATTTACATTAATTTGATCAATATTTACTGATAAACAAGATCGGGTAAAAATAAAAATATTCATCACATCAATTAAACAGATGGAAAATATATCTTACCAGTAAATTTGAGCCAATCCAAGTTCTGATGCTGTTTTCATGGTCTAACAGTCCACTACCGTCTCAGTGGGAACTCTTGTAACTCTTTGGCACTTTTTTCTTCCCCGCTTCCATTCCCTTCCATTCTGTTCCCTTCCCTTCCCTTTCTCCAAACAAAGGGGTTGAATATGCAAGGCACATGATTGCTACTGACCCACACTTCATTCTCCCCACAAATATTCTTCCTACAGTTCTTTGACATATAAGTTTCTCCCTGCTGCTCCTAAGTCCCCTCCTCTACAGTACCTAGTTATAATCCTGGAAGGAATAGAAATATAGTCACATATTATATAATGACATTTTGGTCAGTAATGAACTGCATATTATAATGGTTATTCTACAAGATTGTAGTGGAGCTGAAAAAGTCCTGCTGCCTAATAACACTGTAGCTGTTGTGACATCATAACAAACCACATTATTTGTACGTCTGTGGTGATACTGGTGTAAACCTACTGCACTGCCATTCATATAAAGGCATAGCAATGCAATTATGCACATCACATAATAATGGACAATGAACAGCCATGCTGCTATTGCATATTTATGAACTGTCCGTGTTATTTTACAGAATACTTCTCTACTTCATGCAGACAAAAGTTTACTATGAAACAGTCTGTCCTTTTACTGAGGTAGCAATGTTATAGTTGTCCCCTCCTTATCTTTTTGTTTTGTGGTGCTGAGAACGGAATTCTAGGACTCACATAAGCTAGGCAGGTACTCTACTACTGAGTTATACCCTTTGCCTTTGGTATTTTGAGACAAGGTCTCAAAGCTCAGTCTGGCTTTGAATTTGTGATCCTCCTGCCTCCACCCATGGAGCAATATAAGCATGCAGTAGCACATCTAACTTACATCTCTTGTTCACATCCAGAACCTACATTGATGGACCTAGGGCATCTAAGTTTAAGTTGTTGTATCATGTTTACACAATAACGAATTTGCCTAATGATTGACTTCTGAGAATACATCCCTGTCAGTAAGCAGTGCATGACTAAGTAGGCAGGGATCTGAGGAGCATGGGCACCTCCCTGCTACGAAACAACTCCCAAAGAGGGTATTTTAGGGGCTTCAATCAAGGCAGAGAAAACTTCACTTCCAAGTGGAAGTAAGGCTGCCTCTCTTGGAAAGGGTAAATCAGCAAGATTTGGGGACTGAAATAATTTGGGTTCACCCAGATGTTTTTAGTTCCCTACACCAATTCTTGGTTTTCCCCTACTTGTAGTCAATTCTCTAATGTTTATGTAAATTGTGTAAGATTGTCAAACTTCTCTCTCTCTCTCTCTCTCTCTCTCTCTCTCTCTCTCTCTCTCTCTCTCTCTCTCTCTGTGTGTGTGTGTTGAGACCAGGGTGTGCCCTATGTTAAATGATTCATATTGTGCAAAGACAGTGGTTTTCCAGGCTGTTCCTTGCTCCGAGAGACTCCACTTTGAGAGCCGCTTTCATTTGAGGGTGAGGGTGGAGGACGACTGGGTTCTTGGGTAGACTAGTGAACAAGGCCTTCCATCCAGCATCACCCAATCACCTATGCAGCACAGACTCAAAATGATTCATTACTAGCAGAAGAATCTCACCCTAGGTACTTGCAGAGGGGCCAGTGAGACCACAGGTTGTACTAAAATCATATGAGAGAAACCAGGCCCAAGAACTTTCTGGTTGTTCCAGGCCGGGAGAGGGTGTGACTCCCTCATCTGGCCACTATAAATTTGTAAACACTTAGCACTGTGGTAGTTGTGGCACCCACTGACCTGTCTTCTGACACTTGGTGAAGTATCAAGGGTTGACCTGCAGAGATCTCGGTAGGGTTTCTGCATCCTTTGGTTCCCCGCTGTTGATGCCCACCTACTTGACTGACATTTGTAGTATCCCTGCTCCACCAGACCAACACATATGCTATCTCTGAAGCAGGCTTCATCCTTGCTTTCCACCCCGAGTCTCCCTTGACCCCAGCAGAAGCTCCTGGCACTCTCTGGTTTCAGGTTGATTATACAGACCAACCTATGTCTATAACCTCTTGAACTCCTCTGTAGCCCCTTTTAACTTGCAAACAACCTATGTATATTTACTGCATTCTGTTTGGTGTGTGATATAGAGTTAGAATTAGTAGCTAAGATTGGAATAAAGGACCTGTGCTTGCCTCGATCAGATTACCAAATTAGGTGGGAGTATTTGGAAAATTGCTGCTGTTGAAACTGCTGTACCTTGTGGATTTATAGTTATTCAGTACATCTGATATTGTAGAAAGACAAAGACAAACATATCCATCTACGTTTTTGATATAACATGCTAATGAGATCAGGTGGGCACGCACATAAATGTATATGCATGAGGATGCTAGAAGACAATCTCTGGTCAGAAATACTATTCCCCTCCTTTGAAACAAGGTATCTCATTGGTCTGGAGCATGCCAATTGGGCTATCTTGGCTATCCACTGAGGATCCCAGACAGGATCTTCCTATCCCTGATTCCCTAAAACAGGCATTAAAATTGCACATCACCATGCCCAGCATTTTAAAAAATTATATTATTCTAAAATCATATCTCGGTTTAATTTTTTGCTTAAAATTTTTATCATACAATATATTTTAATAATTTCCCCTTCTCCAACTCCTCTCAGATCTGTCTACCTCCTACCACCCAATATCATGTTCTCTTTCTGTCTCTCTGTCTCTGTTTCTCTGTCTCTCTTTATTCCCTTTCTCAAAACAAATAGATGAAAATCAAAGCAAACAAAAAGCCAATAAGACAAAACGACACAAAAAGCACACACATATATACACACACTCACATACTCATACTCACACACACTCATACTCTCTCACACACACTCGCATTCACACACACACTCACACATACATTCACACACATACTCACAAATTCTCTCTCTCTCTCTCTCTCTCTCTCTCTCTCTCTCTCTCTCTCTCTCTCTCTCTCTCTCTCTCTCTCAGGGCCTGCTCTGGATTGTGGTTGATAAACCCAACAATACTCTATTAGAGAAAACCTATTTTTCCTTTATCATTAGGTATCAGTTGCAAATAGGTCCTTGGGTAGGGGTGTGACCCTGCGTCCACTTTGTCTTTATAATTCTGAGACCCCATCTGTCTTGAACCTGAGAGATCTACTGGAGTTGTGTAAGTTCAGATGCACATTGGTCCTATTGTATCTGGAAGACACTTTTTCCCTGGAGTCACCCACTACCTCTGGATCTTAGAATATTTCTGCCCCCTCTTCCTCAGAGTTCCCTGAGTCCTGGGGCTTTGATGAAAACACCCGTTTGGGACTGCGCACTGTGCGTTGTCCAGTTGTAGGGCTCAGTGTTAATTCTCATCTACCCTGAGAAGAAGCTTCTCTTACAAGGCTGAAGGAGACACTTGTCTAGGAGTTCAGCAACAGGAGTCATTTTAGTACTATTCCTGCGCCTAGCATTTTCATGTGGGCTCTGAGGATAAAACTCAGGGCCTCATCCATGCAAGCATAAGCTATACCTCCTGAGCTCTCTCTGCAGCCCGAGGCTGTTAACATCTGTAATTTAATAACTTTCAGGCTCATGTCTTGCTTCAATTTGGGGTTATTTAAGACCCTTTGCAAGAACAGAGGTCAAAGCTTCGTGGTCTCACATGCTTTTCTTTAAGCTCAGTACGTGGTCAGAAGTCTTGGGGCCAACACTCTACAGCGTCACTCTTTCTCCAGTGCAATGGCTCATGCAGGCAGCCCTTCAGCCGAACCTTGCCTTGAGTAGTTCTCCAGTGCTTACAGATGACACTGATGTGCCATTGTATATTGTGAACCACAATGTCCCACCCCCATCTGCTAGTTCCAGGTTGTTTAAAACCAAACAATAAACGAATAAAACAAATTTATTTTTATTTTCGTGTTTTGCTTGCGTGTATGTTTGTATATCACATGCATGCCTGATGTCCACAAAGGCCAGAAGAGGGCATTGGATTCCCTGGAACTGGAATTACAAATGATTGTGAACCACCATGTAGGTCCTGGGCGCCAAACCTGGGTCCTCTGTAAGAGCAACAAGTGCTCTTAACTGCTTGTACCATCTCTCCAGCTCCTAAGCCCACATCCTTAGTTTCATGATTCGGTTACTTCCCACACTTAGTTGACTGCAGTTACTTGTAATATTATTGTTGAGGAAGAGACAAAGGAGTTTGCCTCAGGTTGATCAACCAAGAGTATTTACTGGTAAGTATTAAGTCACCTCTAGAACCATCATAACTATTGCTAGAAATCCACGGACTCTGTCTAAGAGGCAAAGGAATTTATTAGAAGATAAAACTCACTACAGCCTGAAAAACCGAGCTATGGTCCATGCTGATCTTCTTCCTGGTCCAAGATCTGCCTGGCCCTTCAACCATGAGGGAGCAAAGAGAGTGCCACACATACATGCATCCCATGTCTTAAGGGTCCCCAGTGGCCACACCCCAGGGGGATGTACTTCAAGGTCATAGGCAGGTATAGCCATTACCTGCAGCCTCTGTTGGGGTGGTGCTTCAAGGTCATAATCAGAACAGCTATCCACTAGGCATAACAGTCGAGACTGAGGTTGTCGATTAGATTTTGGGAATAACTGTAAGGCCCAGGATCGCCATTTCTTCATCATGATGAGAAAATCTTTCTTCCACTCAGGTCCATTGGTTTCAGCAGCTAGATGGGTACCACAATGTCTTTCATGCTTTCCTAGTTTGTTGTATTTGATTGGTACATGCCAAATGATGTTGAAAGCTTAGCTGGGTGACATGGAATTGAGCTTTCCAGTCTCTGCAGGACAGGATGTCACATCAGGAGGAAGCTGTGTTGCATTCCAAATGAAGCAACCAACCAGCAGTGCTCTTGCAGAGTGGGAAAAGGTGGGCTTCCTCAGGGTCTCGCCTCACCCTCCAACTTTTGATCAGTTCGGTAGATGAAACTCTTTCTTGCTATTTTATCTCCCTCTTGCTGAGGATTTTATTCTGATATTCCTCCCTAGTTTTGAACATCTCTTTATTTTCAATATTTTAACATCTGTGTACCCGTGTTTGCCTTATTGATTTGTAAGAGCTTTTTATATATGTTATCATGGGGTAAGTAGTAAATGTTAATATGTCGGTACAAGTAACAGCACGGGTAACCATGTGTGTTGGTTAGTTATGTCAACTTAACACAAGCTAGAGTTACCTGAGAGGAAGGACCTCAGTTGAGAAAATACCTCGTAAGATCTGGCTGTAGGGCATTTTCTAAATCAGTGACTGATGTGGGAGGGCCCAGCTCATTGTGGTTTATGCTGTCCCTGGGCTGGTGGTCCTGGGTTCCATAAGAAAGAAGGTTGAGCAAGCCATGATGAACAAGCCAGTAGGCAGCATCCCTCCATGGCCTTTGCATCAGCTCCTGCCTCCAGGTTCCTGCCCTGTTTGAGTTCCTGTCTTGACTTTCTTTGATGATGAACAGAGGTATGGAAGTGTAAGCCAAATAAACACTTTCCTCCCCAACATGCTTTGATCATGGCGTTTCATCACAGCAATAGTATTCCTAAGACACCATGAGTCTTCACAGAAGCTTCATTTGGAAAACAAGTTTTGATGACAGTTTTTATTTTGTTTTTATTGTTGGTATTATCCGTCTAATGGCAGAGAAAATAACCACACTTACATTTCATGTCTCTTTCTCTTTTTGCAGACCACACACCTGAGCATTCTTGCTTCTTAAAGAATAGGATGCATAATATCATATAATTAATTTTAAAAATGGACGTATAATGTTAAAGGTTTGACAAATTTGGTTTTATCTTCAAAAAAAAAAAAACTTTTAGGTTTAGAGTATTCAAACCTAAAGTGAGTTGGCATGCTAATACTGTATAGATGTTAACAGACAAGCCAATGCTTAGGCTTTTCTTTGGAACATGACATCTACACTAGGCTGCATGTTCCCTGAGGGCTGCTGCCAAGCCTATTTGCTGCCCTAGGTTCACAATGTGCTTGGTATTAGCCTGTGCTCAATATATATTCGTTACATGAACAAATAAATGGCTTTACCTACCAGCTTGTTGGAAGCACATGATTTGCCTCTGGAGTCACACTCTAGTACCCCCACCCCCGCTATGTGCTTGGTCTTTCCCAAGTATCTAGGACACTTACTTCTCTGTGATATCACATAGTGTTATTTTAGATGCCAAATTTTTCTAGTCTTCTTCCAACTAGAAAATCAATAATGAAAGAACTTCCCACAAGGACACTTCCTAGAAAGCTCACTAGCTGTGATTGAGCCTCATGCTTGTCTAGGCTTATCAGAAGATAAATGTGTACCTGTCCTTACCATAACCCATATTATTTGAATGTCATATATGTGTAGCCAGAAGTTTTCTCTGGTCCTGTCCGGGCCCTGCGATCAGGATGAATCTCTCCTACTCGCAACCTGTAGTCGCTTGGTACCAAATAAACACACAGAGTCTTATATTATTGTCTAACTATATGACCTAATGGCTCAGGCTTCTCGCTAGCTAGCTCTTACATCTTAAATTGACCCATTTCTATAAATCTATACTTTGCCACGTGGCTTGTGTCTTACCGGGTACTTTATATCTTGTTTCCCCTGGCGGCGGCTCGCGGCGTCTGCCTCACTCTCCTTTCTCCTCCCACTCTCTCTTGGATTTCTTGCCCGCCTCTAAACTGCCCTGCCACAGGCCAAACGCTTTATTTATCAACCAATCAGAGTGACACACATTCACAGCACACAGAAAGACATCCCACAGCACTTCCCCTTTTCTATCTAATCAAAAAGGACTACATACATGTATTCCCCTATGTGTTTTTCCATGCAGACTTTGCCCAGCATGGTTTAGGGGCACAAATGCAGAATAAAGCTCACTTCTGCCCTTCAGTTAAGGACCAGGATGCTGCACTTGCCTGATGATCCATTCCACTCACTCATGTTCTTTGCTAGGATTTTAACAATCAGGACAGATTTCTTTCTGCAGTGTCAAAGCCCCTCTCTAGTCCTTCCTAGCATCAGGCTACAATGAGAAGGAAGGCTATCTAATGGTTCCAGTGACCATATTTTCCTATTGGAAAACCCAAATGGAAAGAGGAATATTATTTTTAACCTTATTTTAATTTATTATTGGTGTGTGTGTGTGTGTGTGTGTGTGTGTGTGTGTGTGTGTGATGTGTACATGTAGGTGCATCTGTCACAGTGTATGTATGGAGATCAGAAGACAACTTAGGGGCTTGGTTCTCTCCTTCCAGATTTATGTGAGTCCTAGAACTAAAATCCAAGTCATCATGGTTATGTAGCCAGCTCCTTTACCTGCTGAGCTACCACCCTGCACAAGAAATATTTTGAGGCCTGGATTAGATTTGAAGAAATTAATTTGTGCATTTGAAGAATGTGGGCTGACTACAAAAAGGTGAATTCTTCAAAGGGAAGGGTGGTAAAACAGAAACATCCCTTGGAGTCCCAAAGGATTCACCTGGTTGTCTGTTTGCTGCATTAGTGTAACCAGAGAGTTGACATCTTCAGGCATCCCGCAGAGTCTCTTTTCTTTCTTTCTTTCTTTCTTTCTTTCTTTCTTTCTTTCTTTCTTTCTTTCTTTCTTTCTTTCTTTCTTTCTTTTCTTTTTTTTGAGTTTCAGTCATTTTTTTATTTTATAATTTAATTTAATTTTACATACCCGCCACGGATTCCCTTGTTCTCCTCCCCCTTCCCTCCAGCCCACCCCCCATTCCCATCTCCTCCAGGACAAAGACTCCCGTGAGGATTGAGTTCAACCTGGTAGATTCAATTCAGGCAGGTCCAGTCCCCTCCTCCCAGGTTGAGCCAAGTGTCCTCATGCACTGAGTACAGGACCTGGTCCCACTGCCTGGATGCCTCCCAACCAGATCAAGCTAATCAACTGTCTCACTTATCCAGAGGGCCTGATCCACTTGGGGGCTCCTCAGCTATTGGTTCATAGTTCACGTGTTTCCATTCGTTTGGCTATTTGTCCCTGTGCTTTATCCAACCTTGGTCTCAACAATTCTCGCTCATACAAACCCTCCTCTTTCTTGCCAATTGGACTCCTGGAGCTCCACCTGGGGCCTGGCCATGGATCTCTGCATCCGGTTCCCTCAGTCACGACAATCTACAGAATGGGAAAAGGTCTTCATCAACACCACATCTGACAGAGGACTGATATCCAGAATATATAAAGAACTCAAGAAATTAGACATCAAAATGCCCAATAGTCCAATTAAGAAATGGGCTATAGAACTAAACAGAGAATTCTCAACAGAGGAAACTCAAATGGCTGAAAGACATTTAAGGAATTGTTCAACATCCCTAATTATCAGGGAAATGCAAATCAAAACGACTCTGAGATACCACCTTACACCTGTCAGAATGGCTAAGATAAAAAACACTGAAGACACCTTATGCTGGAGAGGATGTGGAGCTAGGGGAACTCTCCTCCACTGCTGGTGGGAATGCAAGCTTGTACAACCACTTTGGAAATCAATATGGCGCTTTCTTAGAAAATTGGGAATCAATCTCCCCCAAGATCCAGCTATACCATTCTTGGGCATATATCCAAGGAATGCTCAATCATACCACAAGGGCACTTGCTCAGCTATGTTCATATTAGCATTGTTTGTAATAGCCAGAACATGGAAACAACCTAGATGCCCTTCAACTGAAGAATGGATAAATAAAATGTGGTACATATACACAACAGAGTGTCTTTTCAGATCAAGCTGAGAAGACAGGTTCACTTCAATCCCTGACATGCACCAATGCAGGGGAGTTGGCTCATTAAACATAACTCCCTTTCCCTGACTAGGCTTTAGGATGTGAGACAATCTAGTAGTAACTTTTATCAATTTTAAGTATATACTTTTATTCATCCTAAAGCAATTCATTTTTTTCAAATCGAGGCGAAGATATAGTTTAAGGGGGGTCAATAAAAAATGAAAATGTTAGCTAGGTTGTTGTATGGACATGGAAGACGAATGGAGCGGGGGTCCCCCTCTTGGGAGCAATGAGCATTGGGGAAGGTAGGAAGGGATGCTGGGGGAGTCATTTTGTAGAGCACTGAGTAATGGTAGAAGTTTTTCAGGGGTCTTAGGTTGACAGAAGAGTCATGGCATGCAGGTGGAGGGATTTATGAACAGGTTAGTATCTCAGCTTCTCTAAAGAGTGGACTAATAAGTTCCCTAAGAACCAGGTATGATTTTAGCATAGGTAATTTGCTACAAGGATGAGAGTAAAATAAGCAATACATCTTTATTATAATAACAGTAATAGATGGTAGGGCTTGTTGCCAGGCCTCAAATATTGGCCCCATCTCTTTCTTTAACCAATTACAAAATCTTTCTTTACTTGAATTTTCTTCTGGGGCTATAGGGCCAAAACTATAATCAGGAGCAAATAATTTTATGTTTGTAAAGCACTGAGCTCATATAATTGAGGCTACCATCTTCATTGTTGTTGTTGTCATCGTCGTCGTCATCATCGTCGTGGTCATCATCATCATCATCATCATTGTTACTGTAGTCACCGTGATGTAATGTGGACCTAAGTAGATGACAGGTCATATTCACCACCAATTGTGTCTACTATGCAGTATATGGTAATGATTACACATCTGGAAATGTTGATCCTGGGCTATTGGTGATCTGTGAAGTTTGGCACCATGGGGTCTAAATTTTCCTAGTGTTCAAATGTTAAAAATTCAGCTTTCACAGTGAAATAAAACATGGTTTTATGTATTTCACTTTCTTACATTTACTAATTTGTGTGTGTGTGTGTGTGTGTGTGTGTGTGTGTGTGTGTGTGTGTGTCCCACGCCACAGCATGGGTATGGAGGTCAGAGGACAATGTGTAGGAACTGGTTCTTTCCTTCCACCATGTGAGTTCTCAGAATTGAACTCAGATTATGAGTCTTAGCGGCAAGTGCTCTTACCTGATGGACCATGTCATTGGCTTTGCCTTTCATTTGATATGATTTTAGATGTCTTTAAATTCACTTGATTCTTTCTCAACAGGTGTTAACTGAGTGCCTACTGTGCACCAAGGGATCTACCAAGTGATTGGCAGACAAATACTCCTCCTTTCTTAATGCATTTTGGAAACAAAAAGTTTTACACTTTATTCTTCATGCAAGTAACTTTAGATGGTAGGGCTTGCAACACAAAGAAGAATTCTGAAAAAGGGTTAAATATTTCAAAACATAGGAGTCAAAAGTAAAAATTCCCTTCTTCCAAGATATGTGGATATGTGTATTTTAAAAAGTCAAATCTTTAGGTTTTATTTAGGTCATAAAAATGATCCCAGTGTACAGGTCAGTACCCCACACTGAGATTCAAGCTTAGCCTGACTGTAGCTCTGTCACTCTGAATGCACCTGATGTTGGATGCTGATCTCCAGACTCTACCATAATAGAAATGGAAGCACAGAGAAGGATGAAAAAAAAAAAAAGCAAACATAATTTTGAAAGATGGTGCAAACCTACAAGTAACAATTTATAGACTAAGTTATATTTTAGAATATAAATATATTTACGTATACATCTATGCATTCAATAACAGTGACAAAAGAGCCCACGAACTTTAAAGAGAGTGGGTAGGGGTATGCTGGAAGGCTCGGAGGGAGGAAAGGGAAGGGAGAAATATTGGAACTTCAATAAAATCTCAAAAGAATTGCATAAGCTTGAAAGATAGGCATTTAAGGTCATTTATAGAATTCCAAGAAGTATGCCCTGCCATGTGATTGAAAATAAAAATTCTAGGAGATGTTGAATTTAAAAACAAACAAACAAACAAAAACCACATTTAAAAATCTAAACAAAGTTACAAGCCAGAAATACTTCCTAGAGGGTTTTAAACCTTTATTAAAACTAATGTTTGAGGTACAGAAAACCCAGTTGCATCTGTCTTTACTAAAACATAACTTTAAATTCTACCAAAATTGAATTTGACACAATTCAGGTCAGGTTTCCTAACAATAGCACCCTGCACCCTGGGACCCCTGGTCTGTCCAATCCAGAGACTTCCTTCATCAGTCACCCAGCATCCAGCAAGTCCAATCCAATCCTGTGCAGGAAAAGCAATTAAATATTTTAAGCAGAGATAAGAGCATCACAGATACTCAGTTTCTATGGCATGACCACCTACCTGGCCATGGAAAAGTCTCTAAATGCAAGAATTTATTGCAGAATTTTAGCCAGCCTATGAGGCATTGATTTTTTTTTTTTTTGCAGTGTGCTTAGATTGCTGGTTTTAAAGAGAAACCCCTAATGATGTTCATCTTTAATTTTTCTCTTCAAATAGAAAGGAGGCAAGTTGTGCATAAAGGCCTCAGTATAAGCAAATGAGTGTCTTTATGGCTGTAAAGATGTATTGTGAGACTTCTCACAAAAATAGGAACCCAGCAAACTGCCTGGGAGTAATTAGACATAATCTGATGCATGCAACCCATAAAAGAGGAAGAGCTAATTACAATCACAATACACCGTGCTTAGAGACATATTTATTGTGCTTATTCTTAAGATGTTTACGTCACCTGAAGGGAAGGGGCTACAGGAGCATTTCCATGTAATCAAAGCAGAGACCCTCTTCTTCAGGAACCATATTTACTTCAATGACTGTAGTTCATGGCAGACAGCATTGGAATTGGCACTAACCTCTGGCATTCTTACCTGTGCAAGCTAGTTCTGCTGAAGAGAAAACACACTAGACTCATGCCCCCACCCATCTGTTCTCACCTCACACACACTGGAGGTAAAATGGTAACTCAACCATTGTTTCTTTGAGGACGGGTACCTGTGGGCTCATGTCCTTATTAAAAGATGAAGCAGATAGGTTTAATCCTCAAAACGGAACCAAACCACCAAGATCCAGCCTGTCTTTCCAGAACACTCGCCTAAGTGCTCCCCTCACATGGGCCACTCATGACTGCTGCCCATGGAACACCAGCTGGGGGCCGAGTCTGCACGGTGACTTTACAGTTCAGAATTGGAGACTGATGAGCAACAACCCCACTACTCACATTGAACTCTGAGTTGCTAAAAATCAACCTAAGGCAGAGCCCATCTACCCCAGTCTCCAGCTAGTTTCCTTCAGAGTCTATCCCGAGCACAGCTTCTGAGTGAGGAGAAGAGAGCTGAGACGAATGTCTAATTAGAATAAAAATGGTGTAAATGACTGTAACTTTACCATGATTCTGTGGCCAGCTGTTTCTCTTAGGGTGGGGCTTATGGAGACAGGCCGCTGGTTAGGGATGGACATGGCAGGATTCTGTACATCTTTTGCTATGTACAGGGAAGAGGGGCACACCCATCGGTGGACAATTAAGGGATGGTCTATCCATGTTTCTTGGGGGTCACTGACAGGTGCTCCTGGCACTGTGAGCTTGTTTGTTTATTTTATTTTTTTGTATACTTAAAAAGAGTTAAGCTAGGAAGACAATACATGCCTGCAACCTTCTTCTAAGTGTAAGCCCCTTACCCTCTAGTGCCTGAATTCAAACTGGCTCCCTGGATAGGGTAAATCATGAAACATATGCTTAGTCTGAAATGTAGCTTTCAAAGAATATGCTACTGGAATATGCAACAGAGTTCCTTACACTGGAAACTTTCTCAAAAAGAATTGAATGCATACAGATCAATTTACACATTGTGGCCCGACAAGAAGAATCTCCGTGTGATCTTGCATATTTGGGGGGAGCAGCCACTGATGCTGAATGAGGACATCTTTATAAATACTGTGAATGCGCCGTGGTTTTTCCTCTTGGAAACTGACCCTTTATCATAAGGCACTGGAAACATAAGAGGCATTCCTCATCAATAGCTGGGTCAGGATTGGCTAAAATGTTTAAATAAACAAAATGATGTATGGATTTTCTCCAAGTTTAAAGCCTTAAAGATGTTAAATTAGTGGTTATAGTTTTTGTAATAAAGCGCTACAATAAAGCTTTGGTTGAGCCTACAGCAGTGACAAAGAATGTGAAAAAGATATTTTTGAAAATATCAGGAGTCTTAAAAAATAGCAGCCAAGTTTTTTTTATGTGGTTCTTTATGGTTTTCTTCAACATTTATATTCCCCAAATGCGAAAATTATAGGAGCCACTTTAAGAGTATCACCAAATAGTGGGGAAATGAGAAAAATATTTAATAAAGCTTCTGTGCCATTTAAATCAGCTGATGTCAAAATGGAAGGCCCTGCAGGAAGTCAGGGTTCCAACAATCAGGCCTTGCTACTGAGAGATATATTGGCTGTGGAGAGCTTATTCCCTACCTGACATGTTCCAAGGCTGTAGAGAACATGTCACACCGACATGCAGATATGACCTCTCACACCAGAATGTAGCCTTCCCACCCAAACCATACAAATGACAGGTCTTATTCACACACACACACACACACACACACACACACACACACACACACACACTCCATGTCTGTCTCTCTGCATGTTCTCAAAGAAAAAAACCACACACACACACACACACACACACACACACACACCACACCACACCACACCACACACATATAATAAGCCAACCTTGAGAGAGCACGAACTGCTGGGGAACATTACCTTCTGTGCTGTGGAGGACTCATGACTTTTCACCAGCTGCTTGGCTCTGTCTGGACATGTCCCAGTGATCACCCTGTTAAGACTGGCAATTAAACAGAGTGTTATTGCTAGGAGACCCCAAATTCTATCCTTCTTTCCTTTTTGCAGTACTCAATTTGATTTTTTCCCCTTGTGCAAAAAAATCGCATACATGTGTTATAGATGGGTGTGTGCGTATAATCCTGACACAAGAAAAACAGTGCCAGCACTATATAATAAAATATGGATTCCCTACCATAGAAGAAAATGAATTTTACAAAGGTGCAAATCCCCCATAGTTGTTTTAAAGAACTGTGTGTTGGAAAATACACCTACTTCCTGCTGTATTTCAACTGTCTTGCCTGTTAGAATGACACAAAAAGTTCCTGGTTGGTTAACCTTTACATGTGCAGAGAGATGGGATGCCGGTCTCACCTGAAGAAAGCACAGGTCCGAATTAGTAAATATGAAAATCTTGCGAGTCTACCGTATGTTATAAAGGGGGAAATATTTTAAAAAGAATCTACAAAGTGTTTGCCAGAATAAAGAGACCGTTGACAAAGAGCATTGTGCGATTATTTAAGACAATGTTCTGTGTGCTGAAAGGAAAAAAAAAATGTGTTTTAATGTAGGACTGTTGGGAATACACAGATTGTCAAGGGGGCTGAAAATAGAGCAGGGATGACCAAAGTTGAGCGACCTAATGACTTGTGACATCTCTTCTTAAAAAATAAATCTGATGATGGGAAAGGAGTAACATATTTTAAAAACCCCTCACCCGATCGGCAACCCAGATTTCGCATTATTAGTGCGGACAAGTAAATTTTATGTGATGGTTTGTTGTATTTAAAGACGGTGTAAAACTCTCATTGCAAACAGTTGTTTACAGTGCGTTTTCCAGCGCCGAGCTGTTTTAAAGCTCAATTGTGCATTTTGCAGATAAAGTGGGAAAACGAACTGAAGGCTGTATTGTAAGCAGTGGTTGCCGTGGAAACCCCAGTTTCAAGAGCTGGTTCTCCATTACCACTTAATTTAGGCTTCCTAATTGCATTCCACTAAATCGGCAGCGACAATATCTGCAGAGCAAAACTGCATGCCCAGTCTAGCGCAAACCTCTTTGAAACAGGCTTTTTGAAAGCCAGGAGCTATAAAAACTCAGCATGACGTGGGGCATATGAGAAACCTGTAGTTCAAATGTACCACTGCCTGCTTTCTCATCCTTGGTAACTTCAGTGAGCTCCACACCAATCTATTAGTTCAGTCTACCTTAAAGATCATAAAGGTCTGTCATGTGGAAACTCATCTGTCCAGCAACACATTGGTGCAAAATAGATTTAATTGTACTCCCAACTCGGTATCATGTCCATCTTATTTTACTACACACCAGCAGGTAGCCTGCCACGCAAGTCCCACTTCCCTTGAACTGCCCTTGCTCCACAATGTGAGGAGAACAATACTTTCTCAGTTTAAATTATTTGCCACTGTTGGGCTGAGCAGAGAGCTAGACCGCCCATATGTGACCTGAAGAAGAGGTTTGTCAGAACCACTAGACATAAAAGCGTTCCAATTATCGACCACACTGCCTTAGTAGAGGAGGCGACTAATATGATAGTGTGAGTGACTGCGCCAGTGAGCGGCTTCTCCATCACTGTCAGATTACCACTCCAGTTAACTCTTCTTGTAAATCAGTCACATTATGCTACTGGTGGAAAAATAAACACAGACCTATTGTGCTCCAGATTCTAGAGAGTTCTCCGCAAAAAAAAAGGAGTTACGCCGGATGGATGCCCTATTTATCTGAATTTTGTCATGTTTAGTATTTGGAGATTACTAACGTGGGAAGCGTTGGTTAAGGTTGAAGTTGCCTGTGATGAGATTTCCGAAAGGGAGGCATCTGCCTTTGGTGGGCCAAAGAACGGGACAGCCTGGCTCTCTGGCAGGATGAGGGAGGAGGAGGGTACCGGGGATCTTGTGTGTGAACGTCCAGTGGGAGAGGAAGCTGCTGACCCTTGATTGACAACAAAATCCCACAATTCTCGTTTTCTCTTTAAACAACGGATGCTTTCAAGCAAAATGCCTCACTATCTCGGAGCACAGGACTTGGTGCCAATCCTCCACACAGCTCATCATTTCCTCACTTGGGTCCTGAGGATTTGGCATCTATATTAGAGGCAAAGAGACTCTTTTGCTCCTAAGAGACAAGTAAATAACTGCGGCGTTTTATCCTCTCCCTGGCGTTGGTACATGTTGCTAACGCAGCCCAGGAGCTGCTGCCAAGCACTCCGCTATTGTCTCCTATCTCCCAAGGTTTTGAATGCCCTTGCCCTCCCAACTGCGGCTCTTCTGTGGGAATGAATGAGGCTTTTTCCAGGACAAGATTTTATGAATGAGACAGACTGTGTATTACAAGGCGAGAGGCTCCTGTGCATTCTCCAGATTAAAAAAAAAAAAGGAAAAAAAAAAAAAGCCAGTGTGAAGGGAATCTACCTCCCTGATCCAGCAGTGTTGTGGAGGAGACAGGAAATCAACATTGCCCATGACATTTTCCCAGAAAGCCTCTCCAGGAAGTCGCAGGACAAAGAGTGGATGCTGAGTACAAACCCCAGGCCTAGACAAGCCCGGGGACAAGGTAGACTCTAACATGTCCACAGGAGCAGGAGGGATGCCTGCTGCCGGATGCTCCATTTCAATCTGCAACAGCAAGGCCACTGCTGTTGGTATGGCAGTAGCCACAGAGTGAGTGGCAGGATCAGTTGTCCGTGACTACATTAGAAACAAAAAAATCACAGCTGTCTCTAGGAACCAGTGACTTTAGGGACTAAGTTTGAGCAAATTCCCATGATAAAGCTCTGGGCTTTCAACTACCCCTGTGTGATCCCAGTCTAGTAATTCCTTCCTGAATCTCTAGATCTACTTGAAAGGCACCTGGGCATAGGCTTCAAGGCTTTCTGTACTGTAATGAACTAGGTGGCGGGTGAATGGGTGGGACTATGATGACTCTTGCGTTTCATTTTTATTTTTTAATCTATTCTATGGTTGGATAAATCTACATGAATATGTTGTTGTTTTCCTAATAGTGTTCATTCAAGGGGGCCAGAGAGACGGTTCAGTGGTTGAGAGTGTAGAGTATACTTCTCTTGCAGAGAATTCTAGTTTGGGTCTCAGGACCCATGTAAGGAGGCTCACAGCCACCTGTAACACCAGCTTCCCAGGATCCTCTTGTCTCTCCAGGCACCTCATGTGTATGTACTCCATCCCCGACACACACACAGAATTTTGAAACTTAATCTTAAAAATTAATGGTCTGTTACATTTGCAGTGCTTCTGCTTGGTGAAAGCCAACCCCCCCCCCCCACTCTTGCTCATGAAGGAGCCAGCAGGGAACAGTCAGGTATCTATGTTAAAGCAACAGTTTAAGGTCTGGGCATGTAACTCAAAGGTAGACCTTTTCCTCTCATGCACAAAGTCTAAGGTTCCATAACGCCCCCTCCTCCCTTTAAATCCCTCCCCCATGAAAAAAGAAAAAAAAAAGCATCACATTTTCGCTAATTTCCTCTCAGCTCCCTCTTGAAATTGCCTCTGATTTTATCTGCATTCTTCCACTTGCCACTGCTTATCTCTTAAACACCTCATGCAACTAATAAAATAAAAGACCTATGCTTCCTTTTCATCCTAAACAATTAATTCTAATTCCAAAACATCTTTGATCTCCCCGTCATTATTCTAGAAACTCAATCCCAAATCTTTGGGACATAGCTTCTGTACCCTATAGCAAGAAAACTGCAGCAGTCACAGAAAAATGATTACTGCTGAACACAAATCACAGAGAGTTGCATAAATAGTGACGAGGGAAAACTGTAGCTTAATGCTGCTGATAGAATCAATATCATCTCTGATAACAACATACCCCAGGTTCTATTATCCGTCCACCAAATGCCAATACCACACAACCTACAGAAGAATTTCTCTCTGGATCTACCCTCCGTTAATTCCCAAGGGAATAATAAATCAAATCAGATACTGGAAAGATCATCTCTTCCACTTGTTCAAGGCCCTCAACCGGTCACCGTGCAGATCCAGTGAAGGTGCGTTAGGGAGCATGTCTTTAAATTTATACAGCTTCTTAGCAGAAGAACCAGTGGTAAAGAAAAGAGGTGATTTATATTGGTTCTGTAGAGACTCGTGCTTCCTAAAAAACGTTTTGTGCGATTATTCTCTTGGAACCACAGTGCTTAGGAAGGGGCCTGGAGCACAGGGCTAACCTGTAATTAATTGCCCTTTGAATAAGCAAATATGTATTGCTTGTGCTTTCTTTATGTCTAGCTCTCGTTGCTCATTTTTCTCTTTTTCCTTCTCACTATTCTTTAAATTAACCTGCGGGTTTGCAAATGTTAGAAAGTAACCTGTCTGCAATTCTGAAGGTGCATTCTAAATGTTCCCTTCGTGGTATCATCGTGATACCACCCGCTGTGACAGTCTCAAGTCTTACAGATCAACCAGGTTACCTTTCAAAGTGGCCTCTGTTTTCCCAGCATAGTAGAAGACTGCTGATTCAATCCTGTGAACACCAACACACTTCTATATAAACACACACACACACACACACACACACACACACACACACACTAGATTTTGAGTTCTACATCACGGCTTATTTTTGGGTCAATAGTCAACATAATTATATGCCAGGAAAAAATGTATTTATTTCTCTCTCACCTTTTGTACAAATCTTTCTAGTACATTTGTCTTGCAGGGGAATGTGACCTGATTTTTATAATAAAACATCTTGGCACAGGGTCAAGAGGCCCAGGATTATAATCCCCAGCTGTTCAAAAGGCTAAGGAAAGAAGATCACAGGTTCAACATGTGCTAGGGATACAAAGCAAATTCAAGGTCATCTTGGACAGCCTAGTGAGACTCTGTCTCAAAAAGAGAGTTCATGGACTCCAGATCAACAGCTAGGGAGCCTGCATGGGACTGACCTCGGCCCTCTGCATGTGGGTGACAGTTGTGTAGCTTTGTCTGTTTGTGGGGTCCGTAGCAATGGAACCAGGATCTGTTCCTGGTGCATGAGCTGGCTTTTTGGAACCTATTCCTTATTCTGGGTTGCCTTCCCAGCCTTGATGCAGGGAAGAGGAGCTTGGGCCTGCCTTAACTTGATATGCCATGTTTTGTTAACTTCCATGGAGGCCTTACCCTTTCTGAGGAGTGGATGGGGGTGGGGTGTAGGAAGGAGGTTGGGGGGAAGGAACAGGAGGAGAGGAGGGAGGTGAAACTGTGGAAAAATAAATATAAATAAAAGGTAAAAGAGGGCTAGGACTATAACTCAACAGCCGTGGCCTTGCCTAGCACACGGAGGGCCCTGGGTTCATCCTTAGAACTGCTTGAAAGACTAGGCAGCTGCCCGTTCTATGCCTTGGGCCTTGGGTGAGTGGCTGATGCTGGTGAGGCAAGACGCCTTTCCTGTGCTGTGGACCAAGAGCTTCAGTTAAGTCCCCAGCCGCAGGCAAATCTGACTCAATCCTACTTGAAACCAAGGGTGTTCAAAAATAAAATGCTTTTCAGTTGACATTCACCACTTTAATTCTTAGGAGAAAAGATTAAAAACATGAAATTTGCCAGGAATGGCTCTGACCAAAATTAAATTATAGCACCTTCTGTATAAAATTTATTAAGAAACTGAAGTGGCAGCTGCAGAGCACTCGAACCAAGCTACACCCCTGTCCTGGGGGCCTCCGTGGCTACAGTCAGCACCCCCACACTGCCCACCGCCACAACACCCAGTCTTGGTCTCCTCTCTCTTCTTTGACACCCATGTGGTCTGAAATGGCTTAACACCATTCAGGTTTTGTTTGGGGGTCCAGAGAGGGTGGTCATTAAGTGCTTCCTGCCACATGAGTATGGTGGTCTTGATCAGCACAAGAGGAACTTTTATATGAAATTAAAACATGATAAAAAAAATCTCTATTTTATTACTATTTCTTTACCTTCTACTTGTAATTGTTATAACAGTTCTACATATTTACAAGGTGCATGTTGTCACTTTGATATGTGTATCTGACCTGATCAGGGATACTGGATTATATGTCACTTTAAATAGTCGTTCCTTTTTGTGGACAATGCTCAAAATACTTTCTATTAGCCATTTTGAATATAACTGTCAGCTAATATCATCCTATGGTACATTGGAAGTTAGGACATTAGGAATTATTCCTGCTATCCTCCTGCACTCTGTACTTGTTAATGATCTTAAAACTATTTGGGTTGTGATTAGAGTTGAGGGGAGCAGATAAGATATTGATACAATGAAATTCTGTGTTGTTTTCTTTCTCTAACTTGACAGTGAAGTGCCTGGTGCCCCCTCTCTGGACAGTCACTGTCTTCTCCCCATTACCTTATACACTTGCTGTCACTAGTCACTGGGCACAAGGGTGGTTTTTCTCCAAGAGTTTCTTGTACTAAACTGAGGCATCCCTAGGCACATGACATGATGATATAAGGTATTCCTTTGAGCCCTCATTGACCCAGAACACTGTTCCCCATCAGGCCCAAGCAGGAGAACTCTTCGAAGCTACAGACCTTTTGTTAACTGAGATGGGCAGCTGCAGATACCAGGTAAGTCCCCTGGGCAAGGCTTTGAAGCAGACACTCTCTCTAGGGAGGGCAGAGGATGGATGCTACCATAGCTTCTAAGGTGAAGGATCATGCTGAGTCTTTCTCCAGTGAAGATACTTCCAATTAGATAGCCTCTGATATGGGGACCCAAGGAAGCACCCAGTATAGCTGCTTAAACTTAAGCTTAAGCCTGGTAACAGCTCGACCTGTCATGGCTTTCTATGTTTGCATAGAACCTTGCATCAGTGCAGGGCTGAGTCCTGAGACCAGGGAACAGCTTCAAAATATCAGGGGTAATTTCAAAGCCCAAATCACTTGTAAACAGAATCCAAGGACAGACTGAGCAAACCTGTAATAAATAGTCCCTAAAGGGAGATGATTCAGTCAGTAAAGTGCTTGCTGCATAGGCATATGGACCTGAGTGTGATTCCCCAGCATTGATGTAAAAGCCATACATGGTAGTATGTGCCTATAATCTGAGCTCTGGGGAGGCGGAGACAAGAGCATCCCAGAGACCCACTTGACAGCAAGTTCCTGGTTCAATAAGAAAACCCATCCCAAAAGGTATTGTTGGAGAGCAATGGAGAAAGACACTTGGTGTTGACCACTTGCCTGCATATGTGTCTTCCCCATGCTAACACAAGGGATACCAGCAGGGAAAAAATCACCTGAAAGGGTTGGGGCAGGGACAATTCAACTGAAAAAGTACCCGTAGACAACAGATTGGCAAAACACTCATGTTTGTCAGGACAATTTCCGGTGAGGCTGTGGGAGAAACAAGATATATTGGGTGTTGCTCGAGAAGCTGTAAAATGATATGATTGCTATAGAAGGAAAATTGGTAATATCTAGAAAAATTATACATGACTAAACACTTTGATCAGAAACTCTCACTTGCAGAAATCCTTCCCAGACTGCCAAAAACACAGCAAGGCACATCCACAAAATTAGCCATTTTAGTATATTTATCTTAGCACAAGACTGGAAACAACCCAGGTGTCTCCATTAATTAGGGGTTTGAGGGAATAAACAACAGAATGTCCACACAAATGAACTATACACAGAAGAAAAGGAGAAAGGTCTATCCATGGATATAGAGCTTGGGTATGCAATGAATGCAACTAGCAAATTATAGAATATAGACTTTTTATGTAAAAAAAGAGAGGTAATATAAATATGTTTAACTTTTAGCTTGTATTTCTAAAACAGAACCTGGAGAGATAAGGGTAAGAAAAATCTCTGTATAAAGGCAGGGATTGAAGTGAGACCTCCCCTTTCTGAACCATGTCCATGGTGTCCAGAGTTCATAGAGTGTCTTAAAACACATGGAAGTCAATAAACATACTGTATATGAATATGAGGCATACATACATAGCAAGTAATGATTTCAAGTGATTTTAGAAGGGCACCAATTAACCTGTACTTCCAGAGGAGGAATATTTTGTGTGGGCAAACAGAGCAAAAACATGATGTTAAAGCCATTCCATAATCATATTGCTGGTAGGATGCTTAATGTTACAGCCTGCTTACTTTATCCAATTTGAAGGATAAAGCAGTAGGCAAACCAGAGCAGATGGTTCCTGCACGAAACAAATACAAAGGTAAAAATCAAAGGAGGTAAGGAAAGTTCTTAGAATATGAATTTTACAATATCAATATGAACTCACGATTTTAAACTTTATTAGCTCCATCTAGAAGCAAAGGCTACATTGTGCCTGCCATAGTGATAATCCCGGGTACCTAAAGGTGGGAAGGGGAGAAAAATGTAGCACTGCTGCCCAAAGGTGAAGCAGTATGAGCATCAGAAGATGATAGCTGAGAAACTGAAAGTCACTGTAAAAGTAGAAACTCGGTTGAGTCTGAAAGGGGGTTTAAAAACTAGAGCAAAAGAGAGGGATATGTACACACTGAAAAGAACTGACTGGAACCCGCTCATGGCAGCCAGGACTTCAACCCTTTGCCTGACCATTGGCAATGGAACTGACCAAGCTGTTCATTCACCGTCTTTACATGCATGCATAGCACTTCTAGCTTGTGAAGGAAAGTTCTTTAGGAAAAGGTGGAAACTTGGCCTTGTTAGAAGATCACTGCTTAGCAATATGTAATGACTGACAGGTCTAAAGTCAAGCTGGTCCATGGGGAAGCCATTAAATAAAAGCACAGTAGAATTCATTGGGGAGTGTTGGATAGTCAACATCTCATCTACCATCACATAACTGTGCTTGATTGTGCTTCTGATGATGGCTAAGGTGGAGTCATAGAACTTATGGAATGAATCTCTCTCTCTCTCTCTCTCTCTCTCTCTCTCTCTCTCTCTCTCTCTCTCCACACACACACACACACACACACACACACACACACACACATGAATTTATTGCAATTATTTGCAGGCTGCTGTCCAACAATGGCTAGCTGGGAATGGAAAGTCCAAGAATCTAGTAGTTGCTCAGTCCCACGAGGCTAAGTTTCTCAGCTGGTCTTCTGTATATGCTGGAATCCAAAGAAGCAGGTTCCAATGCCAGTGCAGAAATGAATGTGCTGGCAAGGCCAGAGCAAGAAGATGAGTAAAAGGACCCTGCCTTCTTCCATTGTCCTTATATAGGGTTCCAGCAGAAGGTGTGGTCCAGATTAAAGGTGTGCCTTCCCACCTCAAGATCCAGATCCAAAGAGTGTGTCTTCCAGGCTCAAGATCTAGATCAAAGGCACATTGTCTTCCTGCTTCAAGATCCAGATCGCAATTGTGCCCTCCACTTCTGGATTGTGGTTCATTCCAGATATAGTCAAGTTGACTAACAAGAATAGCCATCACCTCCAGTCCTCTTTTGCGCTGTGACACTGATTGTCCCAGCAAGAGAGTCTGAACATGACTTGTTCTGAATGAAGGATGAGGTGGAAGTGATGGTGTAGAGCTCTTCAAGCTGGGCCCTATGAGAACTGTAGTTTCTGCCCTTGATCTTAAAACAGCCCCTCTCTGAAGCCACTGGTCACAGAAAACTACCTTGAAACCATGGTGACATGAAGAAGCTCCAGCTAGCCATGTGTTAAGATCATTCATAGGGATGATGGCCGAGAAGCCAGACCATCAAACCCCTGCTCAATTTGCCATCCCAGAACCCAGATGCCTGCAATGGGATCAAGGAATGTCTCTTTCAATACCCAACAAATGATTCAGACAACCCAGAGCAAGCTCTGCTCAAACCCCGAGTCATGAAGTTATGCAAGGGAGATGGTTACTGTTTTATGCCACTTGGTGGTAGCGTCATTTGTTGTGTAGCAGCAACAGCTTCATTGGAAAGTCAGTGTTTTCAGCTTACAATAAAACACAAGACAGTACAGGAAGAGATTAGCAATGATGAAATCCGTAGCTCTAAGTTGGGTGGGGACTTGGACCATGGAAGGAGCAGCTGTTGTACTTTGAACCTAAGGATACAATAGCCAGTCAGCTAGGTCTCTTGATAGGAGGCAAGAGGGTGTGTACAACTTGTGCCTATTAAATATTCTTGAATCAAAAGCAAGACATTAAAGATTTAGAGTTAAATAAACACTTAACTTTTTAACTAATCTATAGTTTGTGGAATATGCTTGTTCAATATCTACGACCTATATGGAGGGGGAGAGAGACAGAGAGACAGAGAGAGAGACAGAGACAGAGAGAGACACAGAGAGAGACAGAGACAGAGAGAGAAAGCTGGTTAAATGACATTATAAAGGAGAGGACAGAAAATAATCCCGCAAAGAGGTTTTTTTTTTGTTTGTTTGTTTTGTTTTGTTTTTTCATTACAACTGACCTGCTCATCTTCAGAAAGCCAATGACACATTCTTGAGAGGATCAGGACCAGTTCTGCACTGAAAGAGGCTGCAGGCAGAGACTTTGAGCACACTGTGCAAGAATCTTGTTTGGTTCTTGAGTCATACAGGCCACGTGGCAAGAGACCCCAAGACACTTGGGTAATTTGAATATGGAATGAGTGTTACATGACCAAGAATTATTTTTAATTTTTAGGGTGTGAGACTGGCATGTTAGTTATGTAAGGACACGTCTAGTCTATTTTTTCAGACATATATGCTAAATACATAGATGTGAAATGACAAGATGGCTGAAATTTATTTTAAAATTCTTTAGCAATTAGAAACAAAAGAAAGGGAGAATGAGGAAGGAAGAAAGAGAAAAAGGGATAAATGATGTGAAAGCCCTAAAAATGGTTAAGCCCAGGGCAGAGTTACAGGGAATCTTTATTAAAAGTCTCTTAGTTATGCTTAAGAATTTTTATAATAGATTTCACATGATAATAATTTATGAAATACAAAAATTCATATAGCTTTCACATTGTAGTTGGACTCATATCAGAACTTGTTTTAGTTTAAAATCATGACTTACACTTAATAATGAAATAACCCGCTTCTCCTAATGTTTGACTCAAACTGACTCTGCAAAAGACTACCCCCCACCCAACACACATACTGAACCCTGGTGTCTTGAACCCTCACCTCTCAGTGTGTGTTCTCTTGCTGCCTGGTACCTGACTATCCTTGTTTTAATAGTTTCCAGTGGTATAGATTGTTTTCTGAATTATTTAATATGTTGTAAGTCTGCAGTTGAGTTTGAAGAAAGGAGCCCTGCCCATGTGACAGTCAGTGACGTTATTACTCTGCTCTCTCTTTTCAGATTGATTTTCAGTGTTACAGACAGGCATTGAAATGGTTTGTATCAATGCACTATTATGTTAGGTTCCAATATGTACATACATCATGGAATATTTGCATCAGATTAAACATGGTTATCTCCTTGAATAGTTATCATTTCTTTACAGTGAAAGCTATATAAATTCTTCTAGTTTTTTTTAACGTTATAGTACATTGTTGTTACCTGTGTATGGTCACCTTACCGTGCTACAGCACATTTGAGTTGTTCTAACTAACTGTGTCCCAATATCCATCCATTCCCCCATTCATTCACTCCAGCCTCTGGTAAATTCCGTTCTATGTTCAATGTCTGTGAGATCAAGTTTGTGGATTCTATATGTAAGCAGATCATACAGTACTTGCCTTTCTGTGCCTGGATAGTTTCACTTAACACAATGATCTCCAGTTCCATCCATGTTGTTACAAATGATAAGAGTCCATCTGTTTATGGCTGAATAGTATTCCATGGTGTATATCTGCAATAGCATCGCTTTAGCCATTCATCAGCTGATGGACACTTAGATTGTTTCCTTAGTTGTAATGAAGCTACCTGGGTTTAATAACTGCATTGGGTCACAAAATAATTCCAGTGTGGTTTCCTAAGTCCACTTTGCTTGGATTCAAATTCTGGCATCACCACTGATGTCACAGAGATGTCTTACTCTGTGTTTGCATCCTGTTTGCACACGTATACTGGCATTATTCACAGTAGCCAGAAGAGGGATGCTGCCCCAGTGTCCAGAGATGACTGAATGGCAAGTATCATATGGCACTTTCACATAACTGAGTATTTTTAAGTTTTAAAAGAAAGGAATTTCTGGCCTATTCTGCACCCCTGAGTGAACCTTGCAGCCACGCTTGTGAAGTAGACCAGATACAAAATTGTATAGCTCCATTCTATGAAGAATTTAGGTATCCAGATTCCCAGAGGCTGAAAGCAGAGTGACAGCTAAAATAGTCAGAGTTGGGGGAACTGGTCATTGGGATTTAATAGGGACAGAGCTTCAGAACGGGGTGATGAGAAGAGTTCTGGGGTAGATCGCAATAGTTGCACAACATTGAGAATACAGCCCATGGTGTTGAATTGCATCCTTAAGATGTTAAATTTTATAGAAAGTATATTTAATCATATTTAGGAAAAGAATTTAAGTCTGAAAGGAAAAAGAAGTCACAGCAGTTCCCATATAGGATTGTTGTAATACTCACCTGAAGTAATCACAAACATTATGTTGATGACTGTCTTGTGCAGAGCGAGTGCCTTTGAAGGACAGCCATGGACATCATGACCTTACTTTTACACAGCCGAATAATACTCTGTAATACTGGGTGCCTGGGAGGAGACCCTGTTCAGCCTCCTTACAGAATCAAATGAAAATATGGCCCTTCTGAGGACAATGTTTGTTTTCTTCTTCTTCCAGTCCTTTCTCCCTTGTTCTCTGTCTCCCCACCACACTCTATCCTAATGTTTCCTCTATCAGCCTTGCCCACACATAGCCATTCCACATACCCCTTTTGGACATCGCCTTACTAGACAGAGGAACTGGACCCACAGATCAGGAAGTTTAGCTCTGCTTGAAAACCTGTGAACGTTTGTTGATCCATGAGCTGCATTGGGAATTATTGCATGCCTTTCAGTAGAGGCTTGCCAGAAAGAGGTTGGTACACAGGGATGACATGAATGACGGAGTATGCTTTCAAACTTTGGTAAAATATGCACACCTTGAAGGTAACCATTGTAGACTACTTTTAGGGGTGCAGCCCAGTGGAATTAAGTACATTTACACTGTTGTACAACTACCAGGACCACCCACCTTCTGAGGTGACTCAGCACCATCCATCCAAGTGACTCAGCACCCAGTGAGTTCCCCATTCACAGCCCGCCCCCCCCCCCCCCCCCCCCCCGGCCCCACTGTTCAATCCCTGCAGCGTCTGTCTTCAGGGTTCAACCATGGTGCAATGCAGGCCAGTTTGATGTAGTGGTAGGGTACACAGGGTGGGAACAGACATGGGAACAATTTGAGATTTCCCTGGGAGACATGTCCTTTCTTGGAGGCTGTTAAATGACACTGGTATTGGTTGATCATTTTCTTGCAGTCTGAATTGAGTTTAGGTTCTGTCATTAGGGAACAAGTCCACAGAGCTTCGGAGCCATAGAAATGCAAAGAGCTTATGAGGTCCTTAGGCTCTCATGGACTTGGAACAGAATGTTAGGAGTGTCTCTAGTACTGTCCAAATGCCAAGAACTTCCCAAAGACATGGCCCCTTCTGTCTCTAGCCTTTCACTGTAGGCCCTTGTTTTCTTGCTATGCAACAGACACACATCTACTTCAAGATGGTATTGGCCAAAAGAGCAAACATTTATGGGGTTATTAGCCCAACGAAAGGAAAGCAAATGTGACCTTCCAGGGCTAAGCCCACTGTCTAGGATGTAAGTTTAAGGAACATAAAGCCTTCCACAAGGGAATCTGGATTGGCTGGGTCTAGGCATGAATATAAATCTCCTGCAGGGATTTCTCCATCTCTCTCTCTACATTGCTAATATCCAAGAAAAACAATGATGTGTGTAGAACCCAATGAGATTAGACTAAAACCCAGAATAAACAAGGATTTTGATATCATTCTGTCCTGACTCATGTCTTGCATGTTTTAAATTCTCTTGGCCCCATAAACACATTACAGCTAATTATGGCTGAGGCTCAGACAGCTTGTGACTGAGTACATAGTGGATTCCAAGGCTAGAAAGCTGAGCTTAACTTCTCCAGGTTGGCAAGGGCACAGTCCTACTCAAGGGCCAGAAACCCTGGGGAGGGTAGCCTGAGTAGTTGGCAGTCAAAAACAGAGGAGGGGCAAGAGAAACAGAAATCAATCATCAATCACAGCATCTAAGCCTCGTGGGGTTTTGGTTTCCCTGTGTTTTGTACCTTTGTTGTAACAGCTGGAAGGCTGAGCTCAGCTGCCCTGACAGTTTCTAGCACTGATGTATTTGGGGATAACTCAACTCTTGGAAGCTTCACAAAAGAGATTGGTGAGTTCTCTGACATCACCGGGAACAAATCAAAGGTTTTCCTCTGTGGTTTCCTGTGTGACAAACATTGATTTTGAAAACTGAAACACAACAGTCAAGAATGGGGAGTCCAGGCTGAGGACGTCATTTGGTGAGGGCCTTTGAGGCTGGAGTAGGCTAACTCATTGGGTTATTTCTGCCCAGGGCTTAGGGCCTGTGGTACCTTTAGGAGCTCACAAAAGTGCTTTCAGTTCTTTTAAATTCAGAAGAAGAAAAATGAACATTTAGGTCAGGAAAAATATTTCTACACACAAAGTCAATATACTTGTGCTATGGCAACCCCAGTACAAATACTATTTTCAATCTTTTGTTGTTTGCTTGTTTGTTTTGCTTTGTATTTAGATGTAGGAGAGAGTCTGCTGAGGTCTAGTGTGTAAGGCCAGTGAAAGCCATGTGAGGTTCTGAATGGAGCTATGGGCTCCTCATTGTTACTGATACCTGGGTTTAGAAACAGCTGTGGGGCGCTAGGCTGGATCCCTTGTTGTGTATGTTCTTGGATTTATTGGCTCACTGGGAGAGAGCTGCGGGAACAAGAGTGATGAACGTGATCACTGAGAGCCACTTGTCCAGAACCAATGTAACTTCTCCCTCTGAGGTCAGTATTTCCTTCTTGCTCTGTTCCTTGGCCTCCACTGCAGAGAGGCAGGTCCTAGTCCCCAGAAAGTAGTGGGGGAACTCCAGGCTTCCAGGAACCCGTAGTCAGCAGCACAGGGGACTGTGGGCAGCTCTCTGCAGAGCAGGGACTGTCTGGCTGCTGGTATGGAGGAGGGCAGTGGAGTCAAATGGGTCACTAAATACAGATATGGTTATCCATCCCTGTAATCCCAGGATTTAGGAGGCTAAGACAAGAGAATAATCACCCATGAATTTGAGGCTAGCCTGTGCTGCACAGGGAGACCTTGTCTCAGAAAAAAAAAAATCAACCAAACTGACCTAATGTTAGAAAGTAACTTATTTAGAGAACACGTGGACTCTTTTTCCTTTTATTGATAATAGATTTTTTCTTTCTTCCCTCTTATCAAAAAGTCTTTTCTCATACAATATATCTTGGTTATAGTTTCCCCTCCCTCTACTCCTCCCAGTTCCTCCTCATTTCTCCTCCCACCTGGATCCACTCCCTTTCTGTTTTTCATTAGAAAAGAACAGGCTTCTGAGAGATAACACCCAAACGTAACAAAATAAAATATAAGAAGATAAAACAAAACCCATCACATCCAAGTTGGACAAGGCAAACCAATATAAGGAAAGAGCCCAAGAGAAGGCACAAGAAAGAATCAGACATCCACTCATCCACACACTGAGGAGTCCCATAAAAATGCTAAACTGAAAGCTGTGATATGTATGCAGAGGACGTGGTGCAGACCTGTGGAGGTCCTGTGCATGCTGCTTCAGCCTCTGTGAGTTCATATGAGCTTTTCTCAATTCGTTTTGAGGGACTCATTCTCCTGGGGCCCTCCATCCCCTCTAGCTCCCACATTCCTTTTGCTTCCTCTGCTGTGGGTTTCACTGAGCACTGAGGGAAGGGATTTGATGGAGACATCCAATTTAGAGTTGTCATAGAGACTCTTAAAGCCAAAAAGGAAGTCTTTATGCACCAGCCAGTGGGCTACAAAGGGAACTTGCCCTAATTGTGCTCTTGGCTTTTAATGCACAAAACCCATATACTTGTTGACATGCAACAATTAACAAGGACAGTTAGCAATGAGTGGAGCTACAGAAGCCAAACAGCAAGGTTAGTACATTTAAAGACTTTCCTAATACTGTGGACTATGATAGATTAGGTCTGGATGGGTGTTGGGGTCTACATGTTGGGTTCTAAGGTTGGAAGGGTGCCTCCAACATGGCATCCAGTTGTGCTAAAGTCTGGGGGCTTGTTACACAAACCAGTTGTAACAGCAGCAACAAACCCAATTCCAAATCAATTACTAAAGCAGAATCCTAAATCTACCTCCTTAAGTACTGTGTGCCATTAGCTCTTCCAACTTTTCAAAATGGGAACAATCCCAGCTGTCTGCCCAGGCCACCTTCTGTAACTGTTACAGACATCAAGCGAAATTATATGTGTGAATAGGCTTTGCAAATTTGAAAAGCTTTCCTTGATATAAGGACCTATGAGTCATTTCACACACTATGCCTAAATTTCTCCATGGGAAAAATGGGGACAAAATGACACTGGCTTCCAGCTTACCTCAGAGGAGAGTCATACGGACAGATTACTACCAACAAGAAAGTCCCCTGAAGACAGACTGAAGATCATTGTTGTTAGGCTGACCATGGCTTGCATGTCTTTATACAGAACACAACACAAGTGGAACCTTCTCAGAAATGAAGTTAACAGGTGCCGGTAGTGTCCCAGAGGCAGAGCTTCAACTTACCAAGGACCTGAGTCCTAGAACCTGCACTAGCAGGCACTCCTAGTAGCTCTAGCCTCTGGCCTGCTCCCTGCTGCCCGTCAGCAGGGAAGGTAGCTATGTCAGTTAGGGCTCTGCACACCAAGGAAACCCAAATCACGACCATCTCCAACTAATGAGTTAGGACTAGCTGTTGAGAGTGGGCATGTTCAAAAGGAGATAATGCCATCTCTCCATGGGTAAGGAAGTCACATACTCTAGCAGGGAGGGAGTAGGGTGGGCACATTCATATAAGGTCACAAAAGTGTGCGTGTGAAGTGGTTCCTATCTGCCAAGGATGCCAAGTGCATATTTACTACGCTGCTAGTAGAACCGTTCTGCTGCTGGGCTGCCCATCGGACTGCACATACACAGCCAACTGGAGCACAGAGTTTACTAAGACTTTCAAGATGGCAGGCACACATTACTGGATTGTAAGCTGCAGCCATGGTAGTGTGGCACAGCACCATAGACTGCTGTGGTCACTCTCTAGGTCTAACTATTTGTCAGGCCAGTTAAGGTTCAGGCGGTTCTTGCCTAGGCTCAGTTCCCGAGGCTGCTCTGCCTGTCTGTGGCCTCTGCTCACTCCGTACCTGTTCACCAGCACCAGAAGCACTGAGAACCCCTGTCTAGAATTCTTGGCCTTGGCATGGCACCCTCTTTTGCCACCTTCCACTCCCTAGTTGCTCCTAACTGAGCCTACAACTTGGCTTCCATTCTACTACTGGCTTTTGCTCTCAGACCATTTCCTGTGTGTAAACTCTAAACTTGCATCTCTGAGTAGGCAGTCTCTCTTCCATACCCAGCTTTTCATAACTGGTTTTTTAGTTGGGCCTGAATTGTACCTTAATAACTTGGCATTGCATAAATTAAGAGTGCATTCTGGAAGCTTTGCTCCTTGGTGACCTCTATAGGTGTGCTAATGATGCAGGATCTTCTTGCAAACTGGTTACTAGAGAAGGTTTGGGCTGCCTCATCATTTTAGGGGCTAGACATGCCCCTCAGAATCTCAGAGTCTCACAGAAGGGACCAGGGAGCTATGGCTTAGAAGGCAGACAGAAGTTCCCTTTGTACTTGTTTTCTGCATTTACTTGTGTGTCTGATTGAGTTGGAAGAAAGAACATTGCAATCTAGGGAGCCTTGTGACCGGCTGAAGTCACACATTGGGGGCTGCAGGAGTGGAGAGGAGAGCCTGGATTCTAACTCCAGGTTGCTTTTGAGGGGGCTTTCAGCATGGTCTCTATGTATCTATAACTGTCATGCCCAAACTGATTCCGAGCTTTGGAAATTTCACTGCCATTTCTGTCTAATTTTAAGGAGCATGCGTTTTTGTATATTTTTGTAATTGTTGGAATTTTAGAGTTTATATATGGTCTCTGAGCACATAGTGAAAGTCATAGAGACACCGATCAGCATCTTGGGGGCTCCCACAAACTAGAATGGCACATAGTGTTCCCCCCAAGGGAGAAACATCGCAGAATTACTTACAAATAGTGAAAACAAGGGAGAATAGAATGTCCTACCTGAAGATGATTGGGGCCAATCTACCCTATAGGGACACAGTCAGCCGTCTTACATTTCCCCTCATCTCTGGAGGCATTCTCATTTGTTTACTATGAGGATAATATTTCCAAGAAATGAATTTCTCGAGTCTGCTACTCAATGAAGAAAAATGGCTTTTATAGTTCCTGCAGCAAATAAAGATGCAGTTTCATGGGAGGACTTTGAAGTGATACCCCGATAAAAAGCCCAAACAGAAGCTTTTGTCCATGTTCCTTCACATCTTTGTAGTAAGGAGAATGTAATCTGTGAGGATGCTCATGCTAAGAAATGATGTGTCAAAATATCTGATGTGGAATATAAAACACAGAGAGGAAACACATAAGTGTAACCATTAAAGAATGAGCACATAATAATCTATCCCTTTTTGATAGAAATACATTCACACATACCTCACTACATTTTCATACGAGTTTAGTTGCGTGTACTAGAAGAATGCTCTTGGCAACTGGCAGATGATACTTTGGGAAGCAGTTTTTAAATCATGACACAAACCCCACTTAATGATGACTTCATTTTTTATTACTTTTTAATTAGATGTATGTTGAGTATGAGCATGCAGGTGTAGATGCCCACAGTGGCCAGAAAAGAGCTAAGATAGATCATCTGTAATGGGAGTTACAGGCAGTTGTGAGCTGTCTTTCATGAGCTTTGGGAACCAAAACTCAGGTCCCTTGAAAGAGAGTATTTGTTCTTAACCACATCAGCCCTTGATATTCTTATCAGTACCCTAAATATTCAAGGAGCAAGCACCCTGTACTTTACTCAAGATACAAGGATAAGAATTAGTTTTCACACTTGAGGCATTTAAAATCCAGTAATAGCACAAAATACTTTTATGTGACCATATCACTACTTATTCATCTCGAACATTTCAAATGTCAGGAGCAAATTTCCAGGCAAACTAGAAGACAGTTTCTGATGAGTATTCCGGCAGTTAGTCTTGAATTCACATTATCCACTTGATATCTCTGCTGTGTTAGGAGTTGCTCACGAGACAGCTGAAAGGGATAATATTAAAATAGATTAGGTGATTGTATTCAGTGCCTATAAAAAGCCATAATCTAAAGGCCTAGAAAGTTTATTTCTATAACTACTAAAATGTAAATGGACATTCAAATGTAGCATTCGTATTTTTAGCGAAACATGGCTTTTATCATATATAAACAAACAAGCAATCCGAGATTGTCAAAGACGTTGTTAGAAGTAGAAAATGACTAATTAAAATAAGAAATACCGGTCTTATTACCCAGCAATGGTCTGGAACTGAATTGAATGCTGTTTGATTTAGGAATTATAGCAATTCATATCTTAAGGGCTCTGGAGTCTTCATCAAACCATGGAAAATGTGGTACTTTAACTATGGAGACCGCGCACGGAGATATAAGTGCAGGCATAATCTAACCAGAGTCTCCAAGGCTGAGCCGGCTCTTTCTTTTCTACTTTATCTGGGATCTGCTTAGATCAGTGTAACCTTCGTTAAACTCCCCACATTTCAGCCTTCTGAACTGTCAGCAGACTCTCCTGTTTCAGAAAATCATCAATTTTTGAAAAGGGGGAAGGTGTCTAGAAGTGACGGAATTCAGACCACAGGGCAGCTATTACAGTTGGCTTTAATGTCAACTTGTCACACATCAGAATCACCCGAAGGGAGTCACACTTGAAGACCTGTTCTGACTGCTTTGATTGCCATGGGAAGACCCAGCCCCACTGTGGCCAGCACCTTCAGGTAGCAGTCCAGATGAGATGGGTGTGGCCAAAGAATGAGCGTCTCGTCCTCTGCTGCTCGACCTCCTCCTCTTGCCTTCCAGATGCTTTCTCCAGTTGATGCTGCCCCTGCTGATTCCCTCGCTGATGGTAGCTGAACCATTGTTTCCAAGCTTTTATTCTAGAATAGGAACCAGTGGTTCTTCAGGAAATATCCTGGATTCCAGCACCAGATTGGGACTGCTGCGGCTCCAGCTTTGTGGATCGAGCAACTGGCAGTTGTCACCCTCTCCCCAAATGAGAGACAGACACTGTGGGACTACTCTGATTGCTGAGGCATCCAGGACAGAATAATTACTTGGTTTTCAGCTCTCAGGTGTTATCCTCCTGTTCCTATGATTTTTAAGTTGACTGAATAAGTTCTTTAACACACACACACACACACACACACACACACACACACACACACAAAATATTGGTTCTGTCCCTGTAGAGAGCCCTGACCAATATATTAGCAAAGCAACTAGACTCTGCCTTTGAGAATTAGAACTATTAAGTTATACATTTTATTAGAAAACGAAGATGAGTCAGAAGAAATATTGACGGAAATCAATCAGTGAATAAGTAGAATATATTTCTTCTTTGGTTCAGAGATTTATGGTGGAGTCTTGGTGTGTTTTTGTCTGCCACCCCTTAGTTGGAATGTGAGTTTCTTGTATTTATTTTATGGGAGTCTCATTTGACAGCCAAGACTGGTTTTCTGGGTCTTCCCATCTCAGATATTTGAGTACTAGGATTAAAAACTCCTGCTACCACACATGCCTAAGTGTGGATTTTTAAGGTATAAATTTTGTTTCTATTACTTAATAAATAGTACTCTAATAGTAATGACAATTCCTTTTAAAAAAGAGCTCTACTGAGGTACAATGATTGAACCATCTCAGTTTTAAGTGGTTTATTATCAACAGATTCTGCGATTCTTTTGGTGGATTTGTGACTTCCTTACAGTGGACAAGGCAAATCTAAGCACAGAACTTTAGCATCCATTTACACAATCCACAGTCCCAGGACATTTCTCCTCCTCACAGTCACTGCCGGGAAGGAAAACCCTCTACTTCTGTTCCTCTTTGTTTTACCCCCCTTCTCTCCTATTTCTCTCTTTTCATACAGATACTAGGGTAGGTCTTTTCTTTTGTAAAATTCTTATTTTCCTACGTCAGTGATTCTCAACCTGTGGGTCACAACCCCTTTGGGGTCCAACAGCCCTTTCACAGGAGTTGGCTAAGACCATCAGAAAACTCAGATATTTACATTATAATTTATAACAGTAGCAAAATTAAAGTTATGAAGTAACAACAGAAATAATTTTATAGTTGGGAGTCACCACAGCATGAGGCTTATATAGAAGGGTTGCAGCATTAGGAAGGTTGAGAAACACTTCTTTAGGAGAACTAGCATTCTACCACTTCCTTCTGAAATGGCTCTGGATTTTGGGTTGTCACTATATTGATCTTTCTAAAATCACACAGTAGTCTCTTAGAAGCTCTTTCATGGCACAAACATAAACACCAGGTCTTGTCTTGCTGATGTAATATTTAAAAGCCACAGTAATTTGTCATAGCTATCACTGTATCAGCAGTGATCTGTAATTGACATAAAATTTGAAAAATAGAAGAAAATATATTAATCTAAGAGAAAAGTGTTCAAAATAAATACCATGGGCTATGGTTGTTGTAGGAAATGCTTCTGTTTGCGTGTGACTTGGGATCTACCAGATCTGTTTAATTCACCCAGTTGATGGCTGATCTTAGCTGTAAACTTGACTACATCTGCAATCAACAAAACCCCAAGCAGTTGAGCATGTCTGTGAGGGATTTTCTTGATCGGATCATTTGAGGTGGGAAGACCCAGCCTAAATCTGGGCATTATCATCTGATGGCAGCCTACAGAAAAGGTCATGGAAGAAAGAAGCTTTTGTTTTTTTGTCTGTTTGCTCTCTCACTGGCAAGTTCATCTATCCTGCTGCTGAGACATTCCTTCACTTGTATAAGAACCAACTTCTTTGGTATCCTAATGTAGATTGAAGACCAGAAGAGACATCCAGCCTCATGGATGGATAGAACAACGGCTGGATTCTTAGAGACAGTCATTATTGGTCTAGCTAGATCATGGCCTGTAAGCCACTCTAATAACCCCTATTCTCTCTCTCTCTCTCTCTCTCTCTCTCTCTCTCTCTCTCTCTCTCTCTCTCTTTCTCTCTCTCTCTCTCTCTCTCACACACACACACATACATGCACACACATATACACATACACACACCCATAGTATATTATATATAACCACTCTATCAGTTCTTTTTTGAAGATCTTACAGTTTTTACAAATTTTATTTTCATTTTTTTTCTGTATAAAGACTAGCATGATCAGTTTCATTGGGTAGATAGTCTTGAATAGTCCTTCAAGGTACCTTCATCCAACTTAATGAAACCTATGTTCTTCACCTACTGATGAAAACACTGAAGGCACATGTTCAGCCTGTGCTTCCAGATCAGACTGTGGAGGTTAGGGCAGACTCAGCAAGAGCCAGAGCCCTGGCCAAAGCAGTTGGATGCACTTCAGAGAGATGTTTTTGCTTTAATGAAAGAAAGGGTATTGCTTATAGGGACAATTACCTCAATCAAGTTCATCATAATGGGCAGCATATGTTATCTAAGGAGGGTGACACTTTTGTCCTGATCTGCTTCGGGATGTCTTTCTGTATGTTGTGAAGATGTGTGGCTCCCATTGCATAATAAATAAAGCTGCATTGGCCTATGGCAGGGCAGGATGGGGCCAGGCAGGAAAATCCAAGGGAGAGAGTGAAGGGAGAACAGAGAGTAGGAGGAGACGCCAAGGAGCAACATGTAATGATGGGATGCAGGTAACGCCAAGGAACACGTGGTGATACACAGATTAACAGTTATGGGTTGAGTTAATTTGTAAGAGCTAGCTAACAAGAAGCCTGAGCCAATAGGCCACAGAATTTGCAATTAATATTAAGCCTCTGAGTGATTATTTTATAGGTGGCTGTGGGACCTCGGGGCTGGGCAGGACCGGAGAAACATGGGACTACAGGGCCGGGTGGGACAGGAGAAACTTCTAGCTGCACTGACCTCTCCTCTTACTGTGTTGACTTTTCTCATCATGAAGGTACCTCATGGCACTGTGAGGTTCCATACCTTGAGGCAGTCCTTTTAGTGTTAGTCAGCGTTTGACTCTGGGACAAAATAGTTTAGAAAATCAACTTAAGAGGAAGGGAAGTTGACTCTGGCTCACACTTTCAATGGTTTTCTCCATGGTCCATGGTAGCTTGGCTCTGTTTTCTTAGAACCTGTGGTGAGGCAGAACATTATGGTGGAAACAAGGCAAGAGAATAGAGACCTGGCATCCATCATCTCCTTCTAAAGGCACATCCCAATTATCTAATTTCTATCTCCTAGGTCTCACATCTTAAACATCCCAATATCTCTCAAAGATGTCACAGGCTGTTCAACAAGTTTTTACAACATTGACTTTGGGGGCTGTTTAAGATCTAAGACATCTTTATATTTATTTTCTTTATAATGAGTTTTTGTCAATTTTGTGTCTCTTCTGGGGTCTAGGCTGATCTCCTATTTATGGTTCTCTGTTCTTTGGATGATGATGTTATGACTAGTCCCCTGCAAACCTTCTAAACATACACTCAGTGCACGGACACTCTGCACCATGGCACAGCTGTCTCTGTTGATCAGATCTGAGAGTCCAGTGCCTGAGGAGCTCTGCTGAGGACACAAGCTGAGCACCGGGTTTATTTGTGAGTGCATCCTGTGACGAAGCGCAAGTTCTTACTTCTGAGTTAGATTGGCCACATGGTACAAGCTCTGAGATTTTCAGTGCAGGCATCTTGTCATATTAATATCCAAAACTGAACTTTGGAAGAATTAAGTTCTATTTTGCCTGATCACAAAAATCCCTTCTGAGTAAGCACAAAATCTCTCATGGAAATCATAAAGAAATGAAAGAGCCAAGAGGATCATCCACTACAAGTCCTACATGAAGCTTTGTTTGTCTTCATATGACTGTAGACTCAGCTCTGGTGTTATCTATGTCTCCATTCACCTGTATAGTATTTTTTAAACCTTGGTTAGTGAATAAATACTTGTTTGTTCACTCTTTGATTAGTTTCATAAATGATGGGATTTTAAGTCTCTTAAGAATGTTCATAGCTTTTGCTATTCTTTCACCAAAGTTTAGAGAAACATATTGAAAACCTGATTTGTGTACAGTGCAACTCAATGCATCAGCATGAATACAACCTTGAGGATGACCACTTACCATGGAGAGAGCCATCCTAATAAGCCTTTTAACAGAGAACCTGGCCACATCAACTTCCCAAAGCTAACACTTGGTAACGAGGGTGATTAGAAGTTGATCTTCAAATTTGACCTAAGTGTTGAGCCACTCTGAGATGAGTCGTGTGATTTGGTATTTTCCTCTGTTCTTTCTGAGAAATGAAGTACGATAGTTGCTTTGGTAGTCAAATCAAAACAGATAAGCAAAACCAAGCACTTTTAAATTACATGTGGATTGTGAGAATAAAGCCTGGTATTGAGTGTAAATACTATGTTAGAAATGCTGATAAAATTGATGCTTTTCAAGGTGTCTGTCCTCTCTAAACTTAGCAGTTTGGACAGGTGTCTGATATAGATAAATTCCATGATATTCTCAAGACTGGAAAAGAAGAAGCTAACTTTATGGTCACTGTCTGGTGACGAATTATTGAACAAAAGTCTAAACTGGAGCACAGATGCAGAGAAGTGATAGAAATGATCTTCAGCTTTTGAGAGTAAATCCGGTGTAAAGATGTCGAACACTCTAGAGCTGACAAAAAGACATTCTTCCAATTTCTAGATGGGAACCTAACCTTATGTTACAGCAAATTATCCAACTGTCACATAAAACCACATTCCTATAAACTTGTACAGCATTTGAGCCATCCAAATGAGCTCCAGTTGCTCCACCCTGGGCTTGGTGATTCCCAGTGATGATGGTACTGGCCAGCTAACTTGCTCTGGGGCAGGCTTTTCTGGGTTCAGCATGGATAGAGTGGAGCTGGTTGCTTCAGTGATGTGTGGTCTTAGACCATTTTCTGCTGCTGTGATTGAGTGCCACAGAGTAAGTAGCTTGTGAAGAATGAATGTTCTTTTGCTTTGGGTTCTGGAAGTGACTGGGAAGTCTGAGAATATGATGCCTGTTTTGAATGAGGCCCTCAGTGCTGTGTCCTCTGATGAGTGCAGGCAGAAAGGCAAGAAAGGAAAAAAGCTAGAACATAAACAGGGCCCAAACTTATTTTTCTAGCTAACCCACCCTTAAGATTACATCAATCCATTTGAGAAGGCTGGACCCCTCCTGACTCAGTCTCATCTTATAAGTCTTTAGCTTCTAACACTGGTGATTGGGGATTAAATTTTTAGTGCATGACTTTTGGGGACACATTAAAACACAGCATTTGCATTCATGACCATGAGCTGAGTCTTTCTTCCTCCAACATAACACACATGATCTGAGGTCACTGTTTAGACAAACCTTGGTGGCTTGAGCTTTCTTGTGCCTTCCATGTCTGGACTACAAACCTAGAAGTACCAAAGACCAAAAGCTTTCCCCACTTTCTACATGTTTTTTACAACAGATATGTGATTGGTTGGGCTTGAACCAGAGTTCATATCTACAGCATTGGCCTCAAAACACAGAGGGTTCAAGGAGGCTTTCTGGTCTTCACTGTGGAAAATATTTACTTTGTGCTGTATAGGGAAGCCGCCAAAAATGTGTTTTTTGTTTATTGGTAAAGGGTCTTGTTGGAATTAAATTACTTAGGAATGTGTCTATTGCAATTAAAAGAGGCATAATGTTTATATTAACATTTTCAACTTTGGTTACTCAGGAGCATCACTTTACATGAGTGTGAATATGCAATGATGAATATGTTAAATTGTCCCATATTAAAACTGGCTTTCTAGGAAAATGTTAGTGTGGTTTTGTGGACCTCCCTGTACCAGCTGCAATGTAAGATATTACTGCTAGGATTTCACTCCTGTATGCCTAAAGTGGTAGACAAAAAATTAGGCTTGTTCTATGGAACTTCTCCATCTGAACTTTCAGTGAGGTCAGGGTCTCCAGGTGGCGTCGTATCTGACTATGGGGAAACCAGACCAGGAAGTAATCATTGGGGAATTAAATCTAAGAATTTGGATTTAAATTCTTTGCCAGAGATTCTGGTTGACGTGCACTGGTCAGGATTTGATTCTGGATCCACAAATACATCATTCCCTTCTGAGTTGCTGATTGTACTCTCAAGGAGATATTGGCCCGTGTGTGTCCCATGCCCTCGTCCTATGTCTTGACTTGGAGATTAGATCTGTGGTGCTCACTTCTTTGTCTCCTAGGTGACTTGGTTGTTTCTTAAAGTGCTACAGGTGCCTTCTGACTCTTAGTAGCTCGTTTGTTTGTTTTTTGCATTGGTGCTGAGTATCTCCAGAGTCTGATGCCTACTAGGGAGAAGATTTAGCACCAAGCCTCATTGCCTCTACCACAATCATTTTTTTCTACCTCCCACACTGTTCTCTGTACTGAAGCAGCCTGAACACACATCTCTTACCTTGCTTGCCTTTTGCCAGGCCATGGGGAAGAATCTTTTGTCCCACAGTGGGTAGAGGCTACAGATTAGAAACAGAGAATGAAAATCTCCTCCTTCAAGTTCACAACATGCCTTTCTCTAATGAAACTTTATTTCATGTTCATTTTCATATGGAGGTCACACCTCCCCCACATAAACCCCTTGGTAAAGCTGAAGACAAAGATAAAATAAGAAAAGTTCTCATTGTGCCCCGGGGGTATATATGTTTAAATCTGTTTTAGTAAATATTTGTTGAATGCTGACTATATTGTAGATACTAGGTGATGTGAACTGGCAGGTAACTGGGAGAGCTGGTGGGTGGAGAAATACAAAGAAGGGAGTTATAGCCATTTAGGTTTGGGTATAGGAAAGCCATATTCACACAGATCCCTGTGTATAATGTGACATGGGACTAGAAAAGACAGAAATGCCAGCATTCCAAAGGAAGCAGGGAGCAAAGTCCAGAGGTGGATTTGCATTCCTGAGATATGGTCAGGATTCATTAACTAGACAGAGGCCAGAGTTTGGGTGTTGAGGGAGATCACTGAGGGTGCAAAGATCAGAGACCAAAAATGAGGATGCTAAAGTGCTGGTCTTAGACCAAGGATGAAGGCACCAATTCCACAGTGCACTCATGTGTGGAACGTTGGGGTGGGAGTCAATAGGGATGATAGTGAATGAGATGAGTGCACTGGGGCTGGGCAACTATGGTGGACATAGATGAGAGCTATGATGTTGAAAGTGAGTCCTCAGAGGGTTTACAAATACTTTATTTTCTAAGAAAAATTAGAAAATATTGTGAGCATAAAGAAGAAAAACATTAGGTGGAGGAGATGGCTCACTGGATAAGAATACTTCCTGAACAAGCATAAACCTGAGTTTGGGTTCCCAGCACCTAGGGAAGTAAAAGCTGAGTATGGCTGTGTGAGCCTGTAAACCCCATCAAGTCAGCCAGCTTAGCTGAAGAATGGTGATCTGTGGATACACTGAGAGACCCTGTCTCCAGAGAAGAGCAGCATGTCTGACCTCTGCATGTGCACCTGAGTGTGCAAATGTACACACACACACACACACACACACACACACACACACACACACACACAAAGAAACCTCCTATAACCCCCTTTTTACCCAAGTATTTATGACCCCCCAGAATGCCTATATTGAAACTTTTATTCCTAAAGTGATGGTATTAAGAGGCAGGAAGGGGCTTAGGTCATTTAGCAGGAAGAAGCCCTCAAGAGTAGTGTTACCCCTCTTGTAAAGGGGACGTTGCTTCCTTGACTGCCAGAACCGAATGGCCAGGATGCACCATCTAGACTTCAGAACAGTGGTTCTCAACTTAGGGGTCTCGACCCCTTTGGGAGTGGGACAACCCTTTCGCAGGGATCTCATATTGGACATCCTGCATACCAGATATTTACATTACGATTCATAACAGTAGCAACATTACAGTTAGGAAGTAGCAATCAAAATAATTTTATGGTTGGGAGGGGTCACCACAACATGAGGAACGATATTAAAGGGTCATGGTGTTAGGAAGGTTGAGAACCACTGCTCTAGAATCTCGAGGATCTGGGTATGCTCATTTCATTTGTCTGCCATAGACTTTGTAGCCCACACAGACAAATGAGGGTGACCCACGTCTCTTGAATCGCCATGTGGGTACCAAGCATCATTAAAGCAATGTTAGAATCTGTTAAAAACACTATTACGGCTAGTGATGGATTCTTTTAAGTTTTAATTGGAAGTACTCCTTCTGATGCTCATTTGACTGTAAGTTAGCAAGGACATCAGGGGCTGGGGGAAGGATGAGCGACTGTTGGACTCAGGCTCCTAAGAAAAAGACTGTCAAACAGATAGCTAAACTACCTAGGGACCCTCATGTCTACACTGGCTGTGCTGAACACTCCGCAGATCCCATGAGAATTCACAACTGCAGCCAACTACTCCAGCTCCAGAATACGCAACCTCAGGATGTCTTCAAAGAGTGTTTGCCAGACTTCTTGCTATCAGTGAACTCTTGATGGCCCCTGCAACCATTTCCACCTAGGCCACAGGGGGAACACTTTATCTGACGGCCTCACCAGAGGCCGCCATGATTGGTACCAGAGACAACGCTGTCATGGGTGCAAACATGAAAACATTGATTTGCCATGTGAGCACTGTGACTTGTGCAGACACCCCTGCTCTGGGTACAGAAGCAGGCTCTTAGGCTCACTCCGGGAGTCACCCGAGGGATACCCACCCGTGCTTCCTCCCCGGGGGTCATAATAATAAGCTCCTTTTCAGGGCCTTCTACTTGTCTTTACCTATTTTTTTAGTACCACAGGGTGTGTTGGTAACACAAAGGAACAAAGAGCAGAGATGGTGGAGACATGGCAGCGGTGTCAGAAGCAGTAGCCATCACACCAGAATGATGATTGAACAGCTGGCATGCATCCACAGAAGTGGGGGGGGGGGCTGGCCAGCTGCTCCACTGTGGCAGAGGAGGCAGAGCTGAGCCATGACAGGCGGCACTGTAGAAAGAGCAGAGTGGCTGCGAGTATTGTACTGACAGATGAAGAAGAGGTGGAGCCTGAAGATGGGCAGCCATGGCAGCATCAGTAACAGTAAGAGAGCAAGCGGAGTTTATCCAGAACGGCAGCATCTGTGCTAGTGGCCATAGTGACAGAGGGAAACGGAACAGCCCAACGGAGTGGTCAGGGCAGGGATAAGGACGATGGTTGGAACAGAGAGGGGATAGAGCTAAGGCTGAAGGACAAAACAGATGGAAAGAGCCATAGAAGAGGACATGCCAACCTGGGTTCTAGAGGACTTCCAGGGAGCTGTCAGGTCTTTAGGGCCAAGGGTATCAGCTGGTCTAGGCCCAGGAGCTGCAATACTGGCCACTGTCAAGGGCTAAGGCATCTGCAAACCTAGGCACATCTGGCAGCTGTAATGTCAGTCTCTGCTAAGGGATGAGGGATCTCAACTTCCTCGACTTATCCAAGAGCTAGAATGCTTGAAAGGCTAAGGTTCCTGCAGCTGGAGTCCTGCAGAGGAAATGCAATGGCACAGGGCATCAGGAGCTGCTGTTTGCACCTCTTACTGCTGCCCAGCCCTTCTCCCTGGGCAACAAGAGCTGTGGACAGCCTGCACTCGAGGGGTTTCTTCTTGTCTTCCCAGGCACCTAGGCAGAGCAAAAACGACCCCGTGGACATCTCAGTCTAGGCAGAGCAAAAACGACCCCATGGACATCTCAGTCTAGGCAGAGCAAAAACGACCCCATGGACATCTCAGTCTAGGCAGAGCAAAAACGACCCCATGGACATCTCAGTCTAGGCAGAGCAAGCCGACCCCATGGACATCTCAGTCTAGGCAGAGCAAGCCGACCCCATGGACATCTCAGTCTAGGCAGAGCAAGCCGACCCCATGGACATCTCAGTCTAGGCAGAGCAAGCCGACCCCATGGACATCTCAGTCTAGGCAGAGCAAAAACGACCCCATGGACATCTCAGTCTAGGCAGAGCAAGCCGACCCCATGGATTGGTAACTTAATCCCGCTGAAGCTGGGTCAGTCCGGTGTGGAGAAACACATTCATCTTCAGCCAGGCGCCTCACTGTCCATTCACACTGCCCACCTCCTCTTCAGTTACGACTCTGCTGTGAGTGATGACAAGATCGGTTCTTCATTTACCTCTAATCACCTCATGTCACTGGCTATTTTAGGTCTTTTACTCTTACCATTCAGTTTCCGCCTCTGCCTAACTCCGCTGTGCAGCTTCTCTCTGTTAGGATGACTGGAGAAGCCTAAAAAGTCAAAAGATATTGCTGTATTTTAACTTATTTTTTTAAAAATATATCTCTGTTATCAGTACTTCTCCTCTGCTCCGGAAAAAAATGCCATATTAAACACACACACACACACACACACACACACACACACCAAAATTTAAAAAGGCAAAAGCAACTAGTACATTTTCACACTCTTTAAAAAGTGAATTGCTAGAACATGTACATAAAACCACGTTCCCCTTTTAACAAATCAAAAATATCCCATTCAGTTCAGTAAGAATATAATAGTTTAATTTCAATAATTATGTCAATTACTCTCATTCTGCACACCATTAAAAAACCTTTTAAAATGTGGTCATAAAAGTAAGATGTTTATTGAAAAAATACAAAAATAATATGAGGGAAAACTAACCCACAGAGAACCCTGGTGGGTAGTTGTACACAGGAACAGGGTGCCTGGGACCAAACATCGCCTACCTAAATTATCAGCTGAGTGATTTACTCTGGGTAACTCATTGTTAAAATACAGATCAAAACACTATCTGCCATGTCAATTATTTTGTTGACTGGATAAAGTAAGTCTGTATTTCTCCCCTCTTTTGGCCTTCAGTAAGCCCAGTCATGGTAATTTCTTTCTTGTGATTTTTTGCATCTACATTGTCATGAGCACATGTATTTACAAACCTGGCCACATTGTATTTAACGGGCTATGGCCTGCCTGTACCATTATCTGGTCAACATTTCTCCAAGCCACTTGGCATCCTTTGAACACATGATTTTGAGAGGCTGAAAGCACTCTGCTCTAAGGATTTGCTACCGTTCACTTGCTATTGCTGGCTAATTAGGCGGTGGCATTTTTTTTTTTTTTTTTTTTTTTTTTTGCTATTAGAAATAGCACTGCAGTGAGCATCCTCGTACATAATTCTTTGTTTGCTTCCCTGATAATTTCCTTGGGATACATTCCAAGAAGTATAATAATTAGGGCAAAGGATGAGAACATTGCTCAGAATCTTCTTCCATGTGGGCAGTATGCTATACAGTGAGTGGCCTGATTCATATTCTCTTCAAGAGTGTGGGAGAGTTTCCAATTCCTTGTACCTTGGCCAACTGCTGGATGATGTACAGGGGCCCATTTAAAGACTGCTCCCTTCTTAGCAATCTGACCTTTCCCCACCTCCAGACATCCCAGTAGCAACTCCGGCCTACATCTGTGTCCAAGATGGTATCTTCTAATTTTTTTTTTTTAATTTATTTTTTATTTTTTGGAGCTGAGGCCCGAACCCAGGGCCTTGTGCTTGCTAGGCAAGTGCTCTACCACTGAGCTAAATCCCCAACCCCCTAATTTATTTTTAAAAATATCCCGCATCACATACTTGTTGCCATATTTTTGTTTGGCAAGGTCTTATCATCACCTTTCACCACTGGGCACCAGCTCTGGGCACGTGAAAGTGGTACAGCTAAGAGTTTGTTCTTGATGTTTGAGGAATGAGTGAAAGATATTTGTTCCTGCTCATGGCACAAGGGGAGGAGTCAGGTAAGCATGAGTTGAAGTGACTGATTTCAGGGATGCTGGCCCCTGTTAGGTGGAGCTTCTCCAGTTCAGACATCCTAACTAATATTTTTTCTAGTCACCTTTTTCGTTTGTCCTTCCCCTGTAAGGTTAATATATTAACAAATGTGTGCTAGTGTAGTGGCATACTTTAAATGACTACATGTTCTGTACGTGCGTATTTAAGTCCTGGGAGAATGTGTGCTCTTTGGAGCGGAGGGGCCTTGCAGTTGTCCTGTGAGCTGGGGCTGTAAGTGTTTGTGGCACTGAGGCAGGTGTCCCGGGCAGAATAAAAACCAGAGTCCTTCCTGCTGCCTGTGAGTGTGATGGCAATTAACATGCTTGTCTGGAAAACTGAGAAGCAGTTTTTTCCTCCGTGTTATGCAGAGCTGATTAGGGCAATGCATGCTCAGAGTGGAAAGTGGATGGGGAGTGGGCTGGTCTGTAGGAAAGAGTTTTTTTTCTGCAAGCTCCTGTGCTGGGCCAGACAGCTGATAACAGACTGGAATAGAAAACGTATCATTCACGAGGGTGAAAAAGCTCTGCAACAACCGGCAGCTGAGAGGTGGGGAGCGAGAAGAAAGGAGAGCTGACGCACACAGGGTTACAGGAAGAACGACGGTTTAATCGCATTGGCTGATTTTCCTCCTAGGTTCTCGTCTGAGCTTAAGACTTGTAGCGTTTGTTTCTACAGTGCTGGGAATATACCCAGTCTTGTGCATGCCAGGCTAGCAACTACCCCTAGTTCTAGGTAATTCCATTGTTTGTCTTGGTCTTAGTTGAATGTCATCCGTACCATCCACGGGGATTAATTTCGTCACCTGTCCTTTGCTGAGTGGTGGCAGGCTGTTCTTGAAAAGTGCACTGTCACCACTAGGTATAACATTAACACGGCTTTTTTTTTTTTCCCTCTCTCTCTCCTTTTCCCCCTTTTTTCTTTTTTTAAGTTTTTGGTTGCTTTGTTCAGCAAATCCTCCAGAAGTTGCGACGCTGTGCCGCACAGTCTCCTTGATTTGGGTTGAGGCTGCGCTTTGATTCGGTGGCTGCTTGGGATAATCGCCCCAGTTAGCACACAGTGGTACGGTGCATCTGATGAGAGAGCCGCGAGGCTACACACTCAATCAGCGCCCAGGCGCTTCGGGGCTGGGGTTTAGGACTCTGATTTCTCCTGCGGTCTGGAATTCGTGCTTCTGGCACATGAATCCTCCTTGATTCTTATCTTTGTCTGTAAATAGCATAGAGATTGCGCATGGAAAAATGGAACAAATCATACTTTCTTTGAGAGGGCGAATTAAACATTCCATAGAATAAGGGAAGACTTGTTAGCGGTGAAAAATGCAACTTTGCTAGCTCCAGCGTGAAAAAAAAAAGCACAGAGGAAATTGGACTCAAGCTCAGGCTCAAAGAACAGTTTGAGCTTTTTTTTTTTTTTTTTTAAATTTGAACCGCCCTCTCAGCCCTCCTGCCAAATACAAAATCCTAAGTTTTCCGAAGGTTTGAAAATATTCCCATTAATTTTCCGTGCGCAGCCCTGTATTTACCAGAGTTGAAATGGAAATACTGAAGCCTAGTGTAAAGGGCACTGTGGGATTCCCATCTGGGCCCATCTCTCCTGGCACAACGCTAGGAAGCCCAGTTCCTACCAGTCACTGCTGGAATTTTTCAGCTATAGACTGTTTTGAAAATCCAGGTAAATTTAGAATAAGCAGTTTGTTTTTTTTTTTAAAACTTAAAAGGAGTGATTTTTTTTGAAGTGTGTGTGTGTGTGTGTGTGTGTGTGTGTGTGTGAGAGAGAGAGAGAGAGAGAGAGAGAGAGAGAGAGAGAGAGAGAGAGAGAGAGAGAGAGAGAGAGACAAGGGAGATGGGATAAGCCGTCTATATAATAATCTGGGTGGGTACAGGGTAGATTAAGGCGGATTTGGACAGAGTTCATGAGCACAGGATTGCTGCTCGCCTGTGGAAGGAGTTCTGGGATTTCTTGCAGGAACCACATGGCCTTTGGGATGGAGGCTATATTTGAAATTCTGGAGAGTGGAATGGGGAGTTCGGATTCATTCATGTACAGCAGTTCAGTGATCACCTACACAGATTGCCGACAAGGGGTGGAAAGCATGCTTGGACCATTAGCCAGCCAGCTTTCTGCTGGCAGATTCGGAAGGGTGGTGAGGCGCAGGTCTGGATCACATTTTCACAGTTGGCTAGTGGCCCTTGCTGGGGACCAGTGTGTAGCTGCAGTTCCCATTCTGCTTCAGCTGGCTAAGCAGACACGCCCCAGGTGAGGCCAACTCCATCCCACTGCGGCCCAGGTTGGGTTGTTAAGCCTGTCCTCTGCTGTGGTCTTCTCTTACTTTTAACAGCAATGTTGTTCAATACTCCTCTCCCATCATCTGACTCCAAGGTAGGGCACACATTTCTTCAGCTTCCAAGCAGCCAAATTTTCTGTCTTCTGGAGACACACCCCTATTCCTTTCTGGGGCAGAAGCTCTCACGTGGGATCTCAGACCCTGCTTCCTATGCCATGAGATATGAATCCCTAGAACACTAGTCACATTCCTCTGGTCCCCATCATGACAATATGACTCAGACCTCTCTTCCTTGGCCTGGCTCATTCCTCTGGGCCCTAGTTTGCCTAAGATTGGGTATTGACATTCATACTTTCAAAAAAATATCACTATGATTGTATGTAGAAGTCAGAGGACAGTTTGGGGAGTTGGTGGTTCCCTCTTTCCGTCTTCGTGTGAGTCCTGGGGATAGAATTGCATTTCCCCACCTGGTGCTGGGAGCCCCTTTCCCAGCTGAATAACCTCATTGGCTTGACATTTAATACGTTGTTAAGTGATAGTTAGTCATTGTTTTAGGAAGGAGAAAACTCGTTTTAGAAAACACGGGGGGAAGAAGTCATACAAAGCAAAACTCCCCATCGTTTTTCCTATATGGCCCTTTGAACAAAATCTCAATTCGAGTGGACTAAACACCCTAACCGTATGTGCTGTTTCTTTGATTTAAAAGACTGTGCTCTTTGTATAAAAAACTAAAGGGGACCATCCCTAGGATTTCACCCTGTATCCCCAGCATACTTCCTCAGGAACATTTTTTTTCTCTCACATCTATGGAGGATATTTTGTTCATTCATTTGGGGGATTAGTTAGCCCAGGAACCTCCCGGATTCTAAGGAAGACAACACAAAATAGCTGTTGCTTCTCAGCGTCTTAGCAATATTTACCAATTAAAAGGAGAGAGAAAAAAAATCCCGCATGGCTTAGATAATTCCTTGAAGATTCAGGAAATCATTAGTCAAGGTTTTGGCAATAAAAATGCACACTCTATTATTTTATTTAGAGACTTTATGGAAGAAAAATGCTTTTTTAAATTTAATAGTTCTCTTGGTGACTCTATTGTGTAATAAGCTTAGCTGGAACAGAATGCTATTATTTATTAGACTGAGAGGCAGCATCGTTTAGTGGTTAAAGAGGGGTGCCCCTGGCTTTATGTGGCTATGCAGCTTATTCACTGTAACTTATTACTCTGGTGGAAGAGCAAGTTATGTTTTGCCTTCATAATTATCTTAGTATGAAGGTTGATGAATAAATGATTTTGACAAGCAACTAGTAGTAAAGTATCTGAAAGAGGGTTTTTTTCTTCCAGAATCCTCAGCGTTCCCAGATCAGCACCCCTTGTCCAGTGGAGTTGATGCCCCCCTCTCCTGTGTGCTCATGGAATATGTATTCATACATCAGAGTTTTTGCTTTAAAAAACAAATGCTCTGTTTAAATAGCCACACCTCTCTTCTTATACTTATCAGTACTGTGAGCCTGTGAGATTATGACGTCTAGTGACATCAAAAAACACAAACAAACAAAAACAGAAAAAAAAAACCAACTTTGTATCAACAGATCCTGGTGTGGACACAGTGAATGCTTAAAACTACCTCTCAAATACATGGATGCTCAACTTCTGCAGAAGACAACCATACTTCAACTGTAGGTTCCTATTTATTTTTATTACCTTTTGTCTATCTGGTCCCAAGATCCAGGGGTGGTCATTGTTACTTTGTTTTGTTGCACATCCAGAAAACAGAACACAATCCAGCAACTCGACTTACTTTTCTCAGTACCGCACAGGCATTTGGTCATTTGAACAAAAGCTACTCATCTGAGTGCATAAAGAGCTGTGGGATTTAGAAGTAACCACTCCAAGAAAACCATGAAAATGCTACTTCTCATTTGTTCTCATTTGCTGGATGCTTCTCAGGCTCAGAAACTATACGAGGGAGAGATTCCTGGCATCCAGTGGAAATGACTGTGGTCTCTGAAAATGCAGTGATGGTTCAACAGGGAAGCCTTGGCTCCATCCTGATCTGAATTCTGCAATAAATGGACAGGATTCCAGGAGAGACTGCAGTGACTGAGGCTGGCCTAGGACAAGCATCAGAAGAGAGGGAGACACTTAAGGGCGACCAGAAGATTGGTAAGGAGTGCCGTTTTTCAAATGTAACTCCTAATTCCTTTTACTTATTCAAACAACAAATGCCTCCTGTCACAGCAGACTGGTCTTACCCACTGTCCCCTTGATAGCTCTCACTGACTTCGTTTACCTCCAAGTTCAGAGGCCTGAAAGCATAGCTGAAGGAATTATGAAGCTGATCAGAGAAGAAACTGAGCTATCTATAGATACAAGGGTCTGAACTTGTAGTAATTTACAATCTTCTTAACATGGTGGTGCATGAGCGTAAGACATTAAGCCATTCTAAAAGATCTAAGGTAATAGCGTGCAAATACATGTAAAATCATTTACTTGGGACGTGTTTATGTATTACACATGAAAGGTGTTTTGGGTGATCTCAGTGAGATAGATTATAGGAAATAAAGTTTTTATTTAAGATTTATTTGTGTGTGTGTGTGTGTGTGTGTGTGTGTGTGTGTGTGTGTGTGTGTATGCATGCCATGTATACTGGTGCTCATATAGGCCAAAAGAGGATGCCAGATCTCATGGAGCTGGAGATACAGGAGGTTATGAGCTGGGGAACATGGGTGCTGGAACCAAACTCTTTGGAAGAGCAGCAAGAACTCTTAACCACAGACAATTACTAGAACAAACATATGGTAAACACTTGGTTAATATTTAGTATCATTGTAGAACTGTACTCACTTCAAGTCCAGCCTCTCCTCCTCTTCTGAGATCTGAGAAAGCAAGATAAAGATGGAAGTGGAAAACGGCAGCCACACAGATGTTGAAGTGTGAGTTTCAGATGTCTGCAGGTTGTGAATCTGTGGGGTTTTGATCTTGAATGGGAGTTTAACATTGCAACCTTACATGGTTGAGAAGATTCCCCAGTAGCAACAATTTCACATCTGCATAAACAGCTTTCTTACAGCTGAAGGAAAACATAGAAAGGACAGAAATCACCCTGGCCAGAACTAACACCGTGAAGCAATCATATCTCAATGAGGATCTTACTTCAAATCACAGACTCTTCAGCTTCCAAATGATCTTGATCTCCCACAAGACACAAATTTAGAATCTTGGGGATAAGATCCCTTAACATCTGCATTTGCTGCCAGCATGTGTATTCTGCCTCAATGGAACTTCTAAAAGACTACACATGGTGGGGAGGGGTGGGGCGGGGGTGGGGGTGGGGGTGGGGCAGAGAGGCAAAGAACCAAACAATTTGATCCGAAAATTTACTTTTCAAAATACAAAGTAATAAAATGACTGGTCCCAAGATGCTCTATTTTATTTTAAATGCACTTTCAACACATGACTTCTGTCACTTCTCAGTCTCACTTTGGGGATCCAGAAGACTCAGCTCCTTGGGGATCCATCCTTTCCTGGCCTCTGTGGCTGTGGAGACATCTCTTTTGCATAGCAGTGGTACTTTTTGGCTGTCTGAGTTTACAGCTATTTTCTTAAAATATTCATAGAATTAGGGCAGCTGAAGCTCCAGTGTATTAAATCACCAGGTGTCCGTGATTAATGAGACCAGCTCAGACACATCTTTCCAAGCCCAAGGTTGAAACAGCCCGAATATCTGCATCAGAGGTGTGCTATTTATTTATTTGCAGAAATACAGTTTCGCTCAGCATTTTGGGTAGATGTTGGATTATTTAGCTCTTAGGAAACTTCACTCAGGCGTGTCTTTGTTGTCTACAATTTGAAAATAAAAAGCAGTTGAACTGAGATATACAAATATAGGCTTGCACGATACTGCTGTTTTTATTACGACTCTTAAGTTTTATATGGCAAAATGTGGAGCTTCGCTGGAGGGAACCTTTATGGGTTTTACTATGTTTTAACTCACCTGCTTATTAACTCCAACTCTTAAAAAATATTAATTTGTAAATTTGAAGGGAATGAAGTGAAATTGTCTATTCATTTGGAAGTTGGCAAAACCATTTAAAAGGCACACAGTCATATGGAGAATTTCATATCTCCTGTCTCATTCACGAGAACTTGTCAAAGCCATTCTCATTTAAAAATGTTTTATTCACTTCTAAAACACTGAGCGGTAGTTTGCTTTCTTACGTTCAAAAGTGGAGTGTTAATTTAAGAGACAGAGCTGTGAGAATGTGAAAGCCTTTGTATTTTTCTCCCAACAAATCAATGGTTTAGGCGGAGGGCGTGAGGGAAATCTGTTCTCTTTAAAGGAAATGGATGAGGGCGGAGTGAGATAAAGAAAATGCTATGTGTCTTCACACCAGCTGGAGATTGGGGCGGACCTCCAGTGAGTTGGGTCTTCATTTAAAACTTGAAAACAGCTGGAGAGTTTGAGGTTAGTAATAGTTGAGAACACAGGAAGGTCTCTTTAAGTTCTTAATTCTTTACGTATTCTAGCTCACTAGATTTTTATATAAAACCTGTGAGGGGACACCAAATCTTCCCCCTCTTTACAGGTGGATTAAGGAAAGATGAGAGCGATCAAGCCACTCATAGTGGTCACTCAGCTAGCACGTCTAGAGGACACACTGCTAACTTGCCTTCCTGCACTTGAAATCAGTATGGTCACGAGCTGTTTTTGACCCTGGGCAACGGGAATGGCATTATCTGTGCCTTCTAAATGATCTAAAACAAAGATAAGTAAAGAGAAGGCATTTTAAAACCACAAAGGATCCTGTCATGTAGCAATACTGATGGCAAAGCTTTTGGAGTGTACGATTCTGTGTTTGTCAATATGTTTGGACAGGTATGCCCTCCCACATAGGCTTGTCAAGCTCTCAGCTTCCCCAAGGAAGAAAATATCCACCCATCAATCAAGAAGACCCTGCTTCTTCTCACTCTGGAACTTGAAGTTGCCCAGATCAGAAGCAGTTCAAGAGCAAAGTAAAGTTTGCTGTCCCAAATGTTTCGCTATGTATTCTGTGGGTGTGTCTAGTAACCCCCCTCTCCCCATGCCCTGCCATTGGCTCCTCTCTGTTTCTGTGCTTGAACATTTTTTAACACATGTAACATGTTTCTCCATCAGCTGCTACAATGCAAACTTAAGCATCTACTTTTCATTTTTAGAAATTATTTCTTTTATTTTTTGAGATTATAATTACATCATTTCTCCCTTCTACTTCCCCAATCCATGCCCCCCTCCCTATATACCCCTCTTGGTCCTCTTTCATACTCTTTTTTAAAAAAAATGTTACACACATATATTTGTATGTATATACATATATATCTCCCCATATATACACAAATACAACCAGGTCAGTATATATAACATTGCTTGATTGTGTGTTTAGCTGAAATGCTTAGAGCTTGGGCTTTTCAAGCAGATTATATGTCCTCCTCAAACCATGTTCCTCTTTCATCCAGTCTCTTCCGTACTTTCCTTTTCTGGGGCATTTATTAGGACCTCTCACCAGCCATTTCCAGTTGGCTGCTTTCTGGGCTAATTGCTAGATTGCAGAATTGCAGGATTGCATTTCTCTGTTCTCTCTCTCTCTCTCTCTCTCTCTCTCTCTCTCTCTCTCTCTCTCTCTCTCTTTCTCTCCTCTCTCCTCTCTCTCTCTCTCTCTCTCTCTCTCTCTCTCTCTCCTCTCTCCTCTCTCTCTCTCTCCCCTCTCCTCTCTCTCACTCTTTCTCTCTCCTCTGTGTGTGTGTGTGTGTGTATGAGAGAGAGAGAGAGAGAGAGAGAGAGAGAGAGAAAGAGAGAGAAAGAGAGAGAGAGAGAGAGCATGTGTATTTGGAGAATACCATGTAACTAGTCTAACTGAAGAGGTACAGTACACAGTTGCTAGCAAAGTACACTCTGGAACACTTTGGCTCACACTGCACAAATATGAACCAAATGTGTGCTTTAAAACTTTCTAAGTAGCACATTGAAAAAAGAAAGACAATTAGATGAAATGCACTTACTTTAATCTACGCTATTAAAGAGACCCCACTTCAGTGTGAAATCAGTATAAAATTGAGGTGTTCTCTGTTCTTTCACTTCTATTGTTATTTGGCCACTGTCTCTGGAATTAGTTCGTATTCAGCCATTCCAAAGACTCCACGGGACAGTGACAACAGCTTACTGCATTGAGAGAGTAGCTCTCAGCTCTCTGCCTCTGCTAAGGTGACCAGCAGTGTTTGAGAGGGTGACTGTCTCACTTCCGGTCACTGGGTGAGGGTTTGGGGGATGAACTGTTCCCAAAGCAGAATCTGAGTGAGCCTGTGCCCTCTATTATCAGAAACCATGAATACTTGTGAGTTTTAGTAAAAAAACAAAACAAAAAAACAACAACAACAAAAAACAGTTTAGCTTGCCTGATACTCTCCCAAATAGAAGCCTACCCATTTCATTGGCTCCTTTTGTGTGTAGCATGCTTTAATTATGTCTTCAGCAACTGTTTCTCAGTGCCACAGCATTTTTTTTCCCTGTTAGTTGTATCTTATGGTATTGTTTTTACAAGCCCTACTTTATTTAACTAATTGCTGCACTGAGGCACATTTAGATCTGCTTCCGTCTGGTCAATACAACAGGCAAGTCTATGGTAATTATTGTTATAATTATATCTTTTGGTACAGTAATGATATTTTAAAAAATCCACTCATGATTCTTTTCACCTGAGACTTTAAAAAAAAGATTTATTATTTTAAATTTATATGTAATGTGTGTGTGTGTGTGTGTGTGTGTGTGTTATGCTGTAGCTGAAGTTATCTCTAGCTCCACTCAGGCCCAAGTTGCTCAGACCCAAGTAAACACACAGAGACTTATATTACTTATAAACTGTATGGCCGTGCCAGGCTTCTATCTTAAATTAATCCATTTTTATTAATCTATAAGTTGTTATGTGGCTTATGGCTTACCGGTACTTTACATCTTACTTCTCATGGCGGTGGCTGGCAGTGTCTCCTGACTCAGCCTTCCTATTTTCAGAATTTTCTTCTCTGCTTGTCCTGCCTATATTATACTTTCTGCCTGGCTACTGGCCAATCAGCATTTTATTTATCAACCACATCAGAGCAACACATTCACAATAGACAGAGCAATCAACATCCACAGCACTTCCCCTTTTCTTTTTTTTCAAAAAGGAAGGTTTTAACTTTAACATAGTAAAATTACATATAGCAAAACAATTATCAAGCAAGAATTACAGTTACAATATCTAGTCTATTTATAATATCTAGTCTATTTGTATTTGGCAAAATTAAAGAAGATATCCTATCTATCCTATATTTGTGAGTCTAAGGTTTCATATCTAACTTATCTTTTATTATAACTAAGGAAATTATAACTATCTAGTCTTCAGCTACATCAAAGACCTCAGAAGGATAAATATTACCTGAGAAATGGAGGAAGGAGGCAAGGAACTTTTGGGAGTCTTGCTAGAGTAGACAGAGACAGCTGGCAGCCTGGACAGTCATCCAAAGTTCCTCTGTAAAGCTGGGGCATCTGTCTTCAGCCCACAGGTCTAGAGTTTCTCAGCCACTTCTTTCTGTGTCCTGTAAAATGTGTGGAAGTTTCCTCTGTGAAGCAGGAACCTGAAGGACCATTTTGTCAAGCAAAGATCAGTGGTCACCTTTACTGCCCAAGTTTGTATGTACCATGAGCATGCAGGTGAGCATGGAGAGCAGAGAATGCTGGATGCCCAGGGTTACAGGTGGTTGGGAGCTGACTGATGTAGGTGCTGGGAACCTAACCTGAGTTTTCTAGAAGAGCAACTGTTTACCTGCGGAGCCCTCTTTCCAGTCCCAGTAAAGATTTTTTTAAAGCCACACTCCTGCAAGCAGATTGACTGGCCATTTCATGGCCCTAGATAGTGTCATCAGATTGTTTCTCTAGAAATATCAGCGTAGTCACTCGCCACCTGATGTATCCTGCAGGACATTTTAATGTTTGTTTATTACTGAGTAAGAACTTTTTCATATTTGAGTTGGGTAACTGTATTGATTACTTGACAACTGCATATTCATGTGCACAGACTTTCTCCTCAACTCAACTTTCCATCTTTAATAATTGGTAGCACTTCTGCCTATATGTGGGCTATGCCCGCTTATGTATAGCCTAGGAAACTATCATATTGCCATAAACACAATATGTACTGCCATTTTCTTCATTTCTAAGATAACATATAAAACACATTACTTTATATTAACTGGTGTAATTGACTTTAAATCTGAACATTTTGATTCTTCAAATGTAAAGTTCGATATAAAAATTGTAAGTTGTCGCACATTAAATATTCCCTAGATTCCCCTTATACAGTAAAAATAAAGACTTTGATCGATCACTGTAGGCCTGCACTAAAGTAAAAAATTATAGAATGCATTTAGTTGACTATTAACAGGTCCTCTCACACTGTTAAAAACTACTTGCAAAATTGTCCTTGGTCATGGAGCAAGATGTGTCATAAATGCCGAGTACGACATTCCACTTTTTTTTTTTGTATAAAATGTTATTTCTATATTTTCTGCCTACTGTACAAATGGAAAAAATGTGCAAAACCTACTCAGTATTTCTACAAGAACTTTTGATGAATATTGACCATATCATGGACTTCGGTACGTATCATTTCTGACAGTAATTTAAATGGAAAACAAATAAAGGCTAGGTTCTTCTTTCCCATATCACCATTTTTGCCTGACGCCTGCATCAATTCTTCCTTGCGCATTCTCTTCATTCTAATTTGCCTGGTGGCCCCTAATTCTTGTTATCATTCATGCTTGTTGCGTGTTGCTGTCATTTCTGGAAAAGTATTGTGAACTACAGAGCTTATGCTATTTCTTACCACTTGTATGTCATTCTTAATACACACAGGATGGCTTGCATTCATTTGTAATCATTGTTATTCAACAAAATACCTGTAAGAGGGTTATTATAATAACCACCATTTTGCCCACGAGGAAACTGAGACCCAGAAAGGTTAAGTGACTTACCCAAAGGCATAGAGTGAGCTGATGGCAGAGGCAGGACTGTAAGCGAGAATCCTCAGAGGGAGCCTATTGTTCAGCACACCCAGCGGCAGGGCCTCCCGGTTGTGTGCCTTTCTTCCACACATCCAATTTTATTATCCCTTTGCTACACAAACAATTCTTTAAGAACTTGTGACATGCTTCTAATGCAAGGTTAGAATAATAATTTATTTTGTTGTGTTTTCCCTTCTTTTTAAAATGCACCATTCCAAACACTTGGAAATGGAAACAGAGAAGTCATTCAGGCTTTTCCATGGAACAACTGAATGGAATCATTGAAGAATCCAAATGTGGGTCTTGTCTCTTCCCTTAGGGACTGGGCAGTGGTGAAGGAGATCCATACATTTTCTCATCTCATGCGCCTTTAAATAGTGAGAGATGAAGGAGAGATACTAATAATTAGAAGGAAGTGCTCTGGCTTAAAAGGGCTTTTACTTTCTTTTTCTATTTCTACGCATGTGAGGTTTTCATGTATGTATATCCATGTTTTCGTGTATGTGTGTGTGTGTGTGTGTGTGTGTGTGTGTGTGTGTGTGTGTGTGTTGCATGTAAATGTGTGTGCACATGCCTGGAAAGGCCTGAGGTTGATGTCACTAATCCTGCTGGCTGACTTTTCTACTTTATTCATTGAGGCAGGACCTTTCAATCAAACCCAGTGCTCTCTGATGTGGCTACTCTTGTTTTTATGATTGTCAATTCTGAGGATTAGTGCTGCTTCTCATAGACACATAGTAAAGTATGGCAGAGGCATGCTTTGGGTCATTTTGGAAATTCTGTCCCAATCCAAAGCCAAAATTCATTGATTTTTATTTTTAGGCATCACAAGCCAATAGCTCAAGCAGCAATTTTAAAAATCAAACAGTCTAACACAATACAGCCCAAAGATATACCAATGTGGTATGCATGCTGAGTAATGATAGTAGAAACGTACTGAAAATCAGTTTTCCATAATTGAACCATTATATCTGTACAAGAGCTGAAAACTCTGTATGTACAGGAAAACACTCCAATTCATAGCATATAATAATCTGGCCGCTGAGCCCAGGTGTTTCAGGCAGCCATTGTGGGTGCTGAGTGGAACGCTGGTGTGTATGGTGCAAAGTATGCCCAACTGTGTGTTCTATACCAAGGTTTCGGTGCAGCTGAACACTGCCAGACACATTTCAGATTCATTTTGTGTTTGCTTTTTGAATGAAGTTTAAGTTTGTACATGTTCGGGAACTCTTTCCTGTTGCCAGAATGTTCATGAACCCCCCACCCCTCAGTTACAGTCTATGGGGTTATGACATACATCTTCAGCAGCTGAAGTTTAGAGTGTGTGGGGACATTTATTCCCATTTATCCTTCAAGTTTATATGGCTCTCCAACTTTTTCTTAATCGATTTCAAGTAATAACAAATATGACAAAAAGTATTGCAAGAATTGTCAGAGAAAAGGTCGTTTCAGCTACAAATGGTAAACAAACAGAACGGGATAAGCCTTGCAGTGTTCTTTTATGGTGCAGACAGTGCTGTTTTGAGTATAAGCTTTTTGGAGTAATTAGGGAATTCAGCATTTGGGCATGTTTCTGGAAATTAATTCCATCTTCATATAAGATGATGGGCTAGAACGTGAACACTACTACCTTGAGTTCCAGCTCTCCCCTTGTTTCCATCATAAAGACATTTTGTGTTTGCAGTGGGTGTCTTCCTTGGAACACTTACTGTTCATGCGTCGCTCCTCCATTTGAAAGAGACTTTTGGCTTCTCTTCCTGTTCAAATAATGGGGACATTAAGATTTTTCATAGGAATCATTGGAAAGAACATAAAGGAGACCATGAAGGATGTGAACAAAGTTGGCATTCAGTTAAACTTAAAGCCCTAATTTAGAACATATACCACATTCTTTTAGCCTCCGAATGGTTTTTCAGTAACTCTTTGGCCCAAGAAGTTATCAATTATTACCCACCCTCAGGAAACAAGTTATGTGTTCAGAGGTAATCAGATTAACAGGGAACTCTATCCAACTTACCTTAGGAATAATCTTTCTTCTCAGACGTTCAAGAATATCAACCTAAGCACTGATCTAATTTTGTGGGTCTGTACAGAGTCCTAAGCCGAATTCCCATCTGAGGTTACTGATACCTCTGCTTTCTTTTCCTTTTATTTCAAGGTGCACCCCTCCTTAGTAGGAAAAGTCAGAGAGGAGATTTACCCTAGCTCAGACAACTGTAGGGAGAGTTAATCAAATAAACATAAAGTCCTCAGTTTACTCTGCTGAATCCTTTCTATGACGGGGTACTACTCCCTTTCCTCGATATCAGTGGGGTTCCTTCTGCCTTTCTTTTTTTTTTTTTAAAAACAAATCCTTCGAACTACTTGTTGTCTCCTTTCCCTGGTTATTTTGTGATCTTGTGCCCAATTCCCTCCAAAGAAGCCAAGAGCCTTGCTGGTGAACGTCCTTCCCTTCCTCAGTTAAGGTAGGGTTGACGAGAAGCAGGAAGATCAGTGGATCATCCTGGCATGTTTGCACCTGCCCATTTCTTCTGGTCTCTCTGCTTCCAGCTGCTGGGGTTGGGGTGTCCTCACTAAGCTGAGACCTACGCATTCTCCTTAGGCTTCCGGAGAAACCCCCGTGGAGCACTAGCATGGGGAGTCTTTGCTGACACTAGGTTTCTTCTCATTCTCAGCCAAATGAGAATTTGTGCATACTTTGAGATTGGCATTATAAACAGAGAACATCCGGGCTGGTGGTGTCAAGTGCTCCCTAATGGTGGCATGTCTTCACACTGAAGGGGGTTCACCATCTGTCCTGTCCTGTGCAGAATGCTGGCTCTCCCAATGCTCACCCTGATCGCCAAAAGAGTTAGGTAAACAGCTCCAGAGGAGCAACCAACTCTTCAGATTCCTTGAATTCAAACTCTTGAGTTTGGGGAGCATGTGATCTTCCAAAGAGTTTAGCAGCCCATGAGCCCATACCTGCTTAACCGTCCGAGTTGTGCTATTAAAACCAGATATCTGGCTGCGGCATTGGTGTTATTTGGGCATAAAAACTTTCAGCTTGGATCTGGTGGTGGTGGTGCATGCCTTTAATCCCAACACTCTGGAGGCAGAGGCAGGTGGATCTCTGAGTTCAGGGCCAGCTTGGTCTAAAGAGCAAGTTTTAAGACAGCCCCGGCTACACAAAGAAACTCTGTCTCGGAAAACCAAAAATAAATAAATATAAAAAATTTCAGTTAAAACTCAAGAAGTTTTCATATAAATTCTCCCTTTTTCCCTTATTCCTAATCTTCCTCCCTTTGGCCAAGGGGGGGGGAGGCTATATCAATATTAAATAAAATCAGAAAGAGCAACCTTGTGCCATTTAATTTTTTGAAACAAAAAACACCAAAAAAACCATTGCTTCTCTTAGGGTACTGTTCCGGCTGTTTCAAAGGGTGCTTTGATTGATAACGTGTGTCTACCCTCAGGAGAGACATCACTTCTGTCATTTTCTCCTCTTGTTCCAGACTGACAGGATCTGGACTAAAACATATTTTAAAAGGAAAAAGAAAAGAAAAGAAATCAAGAAGGAAGAAGGGAGATTTCTGGGAGAGCGCGCTTCTCCAGGCTGGGCTTCTCTTCTCTCCAGGGCAGGGCGGGGCAGGGCTGCACCTCCCCCCCCCCCCCCCCCCCCCCGGCAAATGCGACCCTCCATCCCGGGCCCTTGGGGCTCCATGACTCCCGCCCGCCGCCCTATTCATTCTGCGCACCTCGGGAGCCAAGCTCGGCTTCCCTCCAGGGATCACCCTTGGACCTTGCTATTGTCCCTGTCACCTGACTTCTGCTATGCTAAGTTCCAGCAAGGTGATCTGGAAAAAAACGATGCTGGCTCCCAGGCCGCGATTCGCCTTTTCTGCGGGGACCTCGGGACGCAGGCATCTGCGCATTGTGCTGGACGCGCTGACCTGGTCGACTGCGCCCCGCCGGGACAATTGTTCCCTCATTAGGGCGGCCTGGAGCTGCGGAAAGGCTGGCGGCCCTTTCCCACAATCACTGACAATGTGCGGCAGCAGACGTGTCGCAGAGGCGGGTGAGGAGAAATGGAGAGGATGTGCCCGGGATGGGACTCCCGGGACGTTTCATTCCCACGCTGGAGAGGGGACTCAAAGTCCTCACCGCCACAAGTTGACGAGGGGCGCCTTGGAAATAGATCGGGAAGGTGCGGGGGGGGGGGCGCGGGGGGAAGAACCCACAAAGCCCCACAGACAGCTCCAGGAGGAGTTCCAGAGAACCAGAGACCTCGGGTGCGGTTGTGCATATGCACCAATTGTCCGGTGCAAAGAGGCTGAACTCTGCCCTGTGGGAGCTGGGAGGTGGCCCCGGGGCCACCGGCTGGCGGGCAGCTGCGAGCCAGTCCCAGGCGAGACACTTGTAAATGATCCTTTAAAAGGAGGCGTTCCTGGGAGCGCAGCTGTCCGTTCCCAGTCTGCTCCTGCCGCCAGCTATCTGCCTCCTGCCCTGTCCTACTAGGGCCCTAGTGTGGCCCTAGTGTGCGCCGGCCCATGCTTCCCGTTGGAACTGTCTCATCTAGACGGAGGAGTCCCAAAGTCACACTCTTCCACAGGCTCACTTATCCTCCTCTAGGTCAGGGCAGTGAGGACACTCGCTGGGCCAGACAGCCTTTCTGTCTCGCCCCCACCCACCCAGGCCAGTTCCATTGAAAGAGCCTTCTCTAAAAACTCAAAGAGTACAGCTTCAGAGAGACTGAGCTCAGACTCAAGGGGGAAAGGACAAAGGCAGCTATCTGTCCCTGCTCTTAGATGTATACAAAAGGCTGTTGCCGAATTCCTAGTCTGTGAAACCCCATTTGAGTTGTAACGCAATACCCGCCCACAAGGCTTGCATGGGAAGTGAGTTTGGCAGCAGGGGTGAAGTGGGGATACTTCTCTGTATTTTATAAACATCAGCAACTCCTCTTATGTGAGAACGTGAAACTGTGTAACAGTTTTCTTTTGCATTAAAATTAAAAAAAAAAAAAAACCAAAAAACAACTAGGTTTCTGTTTGGGGAAGCAATGGCATTTGGCAACCGATGATTTAAAATTAGGCACCCCAATGAACACTGGTTTCAAGAGGACAATGTAAACACACATTTCACCTTAAAAATCTCCCCCCAAACAATGCTTATTTGCTTCTTTAGTAGACTATAAAGATCGAACTGGGGGCGCACGCACGGGGCGGGGGGTGAAGGGAGGGGGGCGAGACGACCCTATTCCAAGATGTTGTTTGTGTGAAATACTAAAAAATATTAACTGTTTATATTTTGATTACATAAAAAAATTCTAAGTACTTAGAATTGCTGTTATGGAAGAATGACGCATCATTTTCGGCTCACAAAATAATGCAAATTGTGTTTTTTGTTCTTTTCTTTCAAAACCCACCAAGTACCTAGGGTGGTACATTATCCTGGTTCTGATCTTGTCTGGGCTGCCAAATGGGGCTTTCATTCATCCGCCTTTATTAGAAACAAGAGCTGAGGTTGTCAGCGAATCAAACGCAGGTGAGGCTTTAGTTCAGTTATGGGCTTTCTGTGCACCTCTCTTTTTTTAATTAGATAGCTTCCTACTGGCTGTTTATCTTAAAATCAAAAGTGTGAAGCTCCTCTCTCTTCAGAAATATGGTTGTCTCAATTCAAGGTTCATTATGTTTGCTATTTTGAAGTTTCTGATGACTGGGTTTTGGTGATGTGCGGAAGAGTTCTAATTTCTGGCTTTCTTGGAGTCTGTTAAATTCCTGGGCTAGTAAATCTGCACTTGATCTAGGCCCAAACATATTCTGATTGTAAATAAAACGTCCTCTTTCATGACGACGTTCACCGTGCGGCTGGAGCAGTGTAATTTTTATACAGGTCTCAGCAATCAATAAAAAAGCCACGGGAGGAATGATTTATCTTGTTGGGTACAGAGACTGTCACCGAGAGAAATTGTAAAAGATCAATTTACACAACCTGGTGTGAGAATGTTATTGATATAACATGGTTGATCGGGTTCTGGTCCTCTGTGAGCAGACGTTGAGAAGGGAGCACCAGGCATCCATAGGCTGGCCAGTCAAGGTCTTAATAGACGCCGTGCTTCATAAAGTGGACACAGCCAATGACCACAGAGGTGGCAGGCAGGCTGGCACCCGCATTGGCTGCGCTCTGATTACTTCCTTAAGTGGTTGGAGTCAAACGTCCTTCTTTTTTTTCTTTCTTTCTTTTTTTTTTTACACTCCCCCTTCCCCCACTGTGAGAACTGTTCAGTTGGAGACTCCCTGCCTTAATTACAAAGAGCCCCTTTAACCATAGGTCGCACAACTTGGCTCTCTCCACAGGAAATTAGGAAAGGAGCCTTCCTGGAAAAAAAAAAGCCAAACTTCCACCTTCTCAAATTAGTTAAATGAAGGTTATGGACAGTTGGGAGTTGAACCTTCTACAGTTGGCTAATTGCAGTTGGTACATTAACTATGTTTAACCAGTGCTGTTTGGGATTTAAGTGAACAAAACAATAAATAAAGCTTAGGTTATTCCAATGAAATACTTAAGTCCAAATCTTACCGGAAATGCTATAATACAAAGCAGAGTTTTACACTATAACCTTTTAGTTGAAGATATTGACAAACATTAAGATTTTTAAAACCACATGGAAGCAATCTTAAACCTGAGACAGGCACCCCTTTCTCAAGTGCCTGTCCCATACTTTGGCTCTCCCTTTAAAATGTTCTCTTCTGTATTTGGAGCTGTGGGAAGTACATGGAGTCGTCTGTGCACACCATTCCCGAACACAGAAGTTTTCCAAATAAAGACAGACCTTTGGTTGAATTGGTTTGTTTTCTGATTCATAATTCTTTAATGTGATTACCGAAGACGGAATGGCGTCCACAGTGAAATTACAGCAACAACCACCCCCTCCCCCACCAGCTACTCTGGTAGCTTCCTTATCAAAAGATTCCCACACTAAAGCAAAATAAAGGAAACACAACTGCGGTGCAGACAAACACACATGCCTTTACATTTAAATTATTATCTACACCACCACAGAGCTGCAGAATGAAGCTGGAATGTGGCCTAGAATATAGGACCAACGAAGCTGCGAAAGATGAGGAACGTTTGGCTTATACTCAGACCTGTTGTTTTAGAAATCATCTCTTGCACTGTTTTGCTTTCTAGAAAATTCCATGTTTTCTTGTATGTAAATGTCTATATGCTGAATTATATTTGAATTTACATTTTACACACATACACACAGACATACACACACACACACACACACACACACACACACACACACACACACACACACACACATTTCACTTGGAAAATGGGTGACCCTTAAGCTTTCTGAACACCTTTTTTGCCAGGTAAGAACCGATTATTTTTGTGCATTGCAGTTAGTTAGATAAAATTTCAATTGTAAGCATCCAATTTTTTTTTTTTGCTTTTGTTTACAGAGGGTGAATAGATATGATATGACTTTTATATTTTGGTATATTAAGATTTCTTAATAACTCTCACTGCCTTTATATTAGCTACAGCTGGTCCTCAAATCTCTCGCTACATCCATTATAACCTGGGCATACATAAAACAACTGATCCCAAAATGTGCTTCACTTTCCCTTTGGCCCAAGCTCCCTCCATGCACACAGCTCTTCCTGTCTGGGCGCTGCCTGGAATCTGGCAGCAGACAGCTCAGTTCTTCCTGTGATATCTGCATGTCAGCAGCACTCCCAGGGCAGAGCTGGTGAGGAGCACCTGTAAAACATGTTCCCTCCAGATGAGAAAAATCATTTCCCAGTTTCCTCACATCTGGATGAGACATGCCTGCTCACATCATGTCTTCAGCCCATGTCTCTCTTTCTTTCAAACACAGCTTCTATTGCCTGCCAATCTCCTGATGGCTGCAGGCCCCATAATGCTCTAGTACTGCCTGTTCTCTGCCCTGGTGCTTCCCAGCCTCATCCTCCCACTTCCATCCTCCTAACCAGATCAGCCCCTCCCTAGCATCCTACAGATCCCAGTTAAATGCAATTTCCTGCTGTTGATAAGTAGACTCTATCCAGCCAGAACAAAACAGAGCACTCTGATACGATTGTCTCACGGCCAAGGGCATGGGTAACTCCCACCCTTCAAGTCTCCCTTCCTTTCAGTTAAGCAGGAAATGCAATATCTGATGTTCATTCCTGTAGTTTTCTTCATACTCTCCCGAATCTTAGGGACAGTGTCCGCCCATGCAAACCAGCCTCCAGTGGAAGCTAAGACCCCTAGCATGGGGCCATTTTGGACAATTCCACCCACTCTGTTAATTCGAACATTTATAGACATTGTTGGTCTCGGAAAAAAAAAAAAAAAAAAAAGGTCAATAATCAGAAAGGCCCTAGCTCAAACATTTAAAAATTTATTTTCATATGGGACACGACCTTCTCCGAGAGCATGCCTTATCTCTAGGGTGTCCAATTATCTAGAAGCATAGTCTGTCTCTTGCCAAATGATTTTTCCTGCAGCAACCCCTCCCGGAACACTTTAGACTCTTATTTGATAATCATTAACACCATTGGTTTGCCTCTGCTTTTTACAGTGTGGTTGAAGTAGATACCCCTGAATAAAGTCTCTGGTTACTTTGTAATAGCAAGGTAGATGGAGGGAGCTAAAAAAAATTAACCAACATGCTTCTTCTATACCGAGGATGGCCTCATCATCCTAAAAGGAGTAAGGGGAAAGCATAGTACACACTTTCCTCCGAAGGTGCTTGGGATTTGGTTGGTGGGAGACCACGCTTATGACTAAAGAGTAAACAGGAAACTGGACTAAACTGACAAGGCATATTGCAGTGAAATATGTCATCATTAAAGGCTGCAATTACGTGGGGGAAAATCAGGAAGAAATTATTTGGTTGAAAGAAAAGAATGGAGAGTATTGATGATGAAGAGAGGGTGCAGGAGATGCTGTAGAGGCTGGAAAAGACTACCATAGTCATGAGACAGAGTGATAGACTGGTTGGCAAAGGAAAACTGGTTAGAAAAATAGAATATTGGCTTGTGGACCGTATTGATAGGTATACAAGATGTCTAATAAATGTTCTGTTGTCCAGCAAACAAGCATGAATTTGAGGCAGTAGAATGGGAACCTACAAGCACTCTGGGCAGCAGCTGGACATAATGCATAAAATCGTGTTGTGACATTACTAAAAAAAGCAGACTTGTAGCCTTCTGGGGTGTGTGGCAGGGCAGGGACAAGGAGGTACAGAAGGCAATGGTTTATGACTGTAGGTGACAGATAAAGGGGGCCTGGATTAGAATGCCCATGAAAGTGAGAAAGTGAACGTTTTTAGAAATTTCAGAAATAGATAGATGCTGGCAGTCTGTGGGCAGTATGTACAGCGTTGACGTTAGAGGAATGTGACTTCTGGGGATGAGCGATGAGTCAAAGGCAGTCCCAGCCAGGAGACTAGCATCACAGTGGGATTACTGCAGAAGCAGACTTCCTGAATTGATTACAGGATACGTGCACACGTTGAAGGGGCATCTAGGGAGGGCAGTGTAGACATTTCAAGTGAAAATATCCAACAAGAAATTAGACATTTCCGGGGCCTTGTGGCTCTAGCCTGTAATCTCAGCTACTCCAGAGGTCAAGGCAGGGGATTCATAAGGTCAAGGATCTGTCTGCACTATGGAGGGAGTTTGAAACCAGCCTGGATGACTTAGCCAGCCTCTGTCTCAAAATAAAACGTGGACGAAACAATGGGTTAAGGATGTATATCAATGACAGAGCACTTTCCTAACACACACAGGCCTTAGGTCCAGTTCCCAGTGCAGCAAAGCAAAACACCAAAAGAGTTGGACGGTGATGCACTAGACTTTGGTTGAAAAAGGACCTTACAGGGCCGTGGCAATGTCATATTGATTGATAAAACCAGGTAGCCTTGCATGGAAGCCGTAGTCACAATCATTTAATCGAGGATTGCAAAAGAATGTGATACATTCAGTCACATTACTTTTTCTTTTTTAGTTATAAAAGTAGAATATGCAGATCAAAGTGACATAGAAATAGCACACAATATAATGTATGCAATTTAAAACGAGTGAAAGGAGTTTTTAGACTAAATTGAGCTGTCTCATGTTTTTTAGAGTAAGGAACTCATCTCATTCTAGCAATTTTTTTTGATGAATCTTAAAGATGTACGAATTGAGCAAGATGAAAATCACCACAGCTTTTCTTACTAAACACAGTGCTGTGTGTTGAGGGCGTTCCATACTGACTCATGTTTCATAACCTGGACAGAGGGGAAAAAATCTCAGGAAAAAGGAGTTGTAGAGTGGCTGATAGCTATAATGTAAGCAGGTCAGCGATTAGCCTGCCAATTTCAGGCACGTAGCCAGGCACCATGGTGCTGGTCAAGGGCTGGCTTGTCTGGGAAAGCTGTGATGGTTACTCAAACCATACTTTAAATTTGATTTTTGTCCAACCAAATTGGCACCAGGAAACATAGAAATCATTTATTTGACAGTGTAATGACAATCAATTATTCACAATATTGTTGGATTATGAAAAGACTATCTCATGCAAAGAATGATTTAATCTTAATTCAAACAGTTATCCCTTGAGATAGAAAAAAATTGTAATGGTTGAATAAATTGTGAAATAAACAAGGATTAAAGCATTGAAGACCAAATGCCTAGATTTGTTAGTACTGTTTTATTCTTTCCTATTTTGGTATGGTCTTGGATGACAGAATGCTGACTGATTTATGAATTAAAGTTGAAGTTGTATTAGATATGCCCTACTGTGCATACACAGATGCATGGATGAAGAATACAAGGAGAGAAAAATATATTTGTGATAGCATATTATGTATACTATTAGGACTCATTAGACTTTCTAAGACACAATAGATTATTACATTCAGCCTTCTGAGATGTGTGGAATCTCCTCCCATATTACTAAATCTCGACCTTATTATGTTAAGTTTGAGAAAGCTAGATTGCTCAGATATATTAAAAAAATAACATGAAATAGCAAACAAAGAATGTCAGTGTCTTCAAAGAGAAAGAACACTGATACATGGATCCCACAGAATAAACTACTCAAACCCAATACAAGTTATTAGTAAACAGAGAAGAAGACATGGTACCAACCTAAGAGTCAGTTGGAAGAAACCAGTCCTTGTGAACATCTAGTAACATTAGTTTTTGGAGTCAATGATAATTGCAAAACCCATTGATACTGTTGAACCTAGATGAGGCAACAACACAGAGCTAACAGAGAACAAAAGAAAGGGCCAGGGAGATGGTTCAAATGGTATCAGTAACCATGCTTGCTGCCAAGCTTGATGGCCTGAGTTTGATGTCCTGGACCCACATTGTAGAAGGAAAGTCCTGGCTGTTGTAAGTTGTTCACTGACCTTCACATGTATGCCATGCCATGGATGCTATCACACACAGACAGACACATAGACATATAGACAGACTCCCCCCACAGGAATGAATGAATAAATAATACACATAGTAAAAAGAAGAAAAATCAGCTAAAACACTATGTAACACTTATTATTTTGGACAGAGTAATATTGGATCAAGAAAGTCTGCTCATTATTGGGTTCACTGATTTGTAGCATTATATTCTAGTAGCTTTGGTATTGTTTTCAATTATTATTGTAGTAAAGTATGCATAACTCCATCTAATAAGAGCACACTTCAGTGTCATTCACATTGTACATTCATGCTGTTACACAAGATCTCTATTATCTATCTCCAGAACTATTTCACATTTCCAAATTGAAACTTGGGCCGGGCGGTGGTGGCGCACGCCTTTAATCCCAGCACTCGGGAGGCAGAGCCAGGCGGATCTCTGTGAGTTCGAGGCCAGCCTGGGCTACCAAGTGAGCTCCAGGAAAGGCGCAAAGCTACGCAGAGAAACCCTGTCTCGAAAAACCAAAAAAAAAAAAAAAAAAAAAAAAATTGAAACTTGGTGTTCATTAAATGCTGACTTCCCATTCCCCTTTCTCTGGCCTTTGATTTTGCCATTTTACTTTCTATCTCTATGAACTTGGCTACTCTAACTATATAAATGGAATATTGCATATAATATATGTACTTTTTTGTAACTGGCTTATTTAACTCAATATAGTATCTTAAAGGATCATTGATGATGAAAATGACAGAATTTCCTTTTTGCAAGATGTATAATATTCCACATATGTTACATATATATGTGTATATACATTTAGGTTGCTTCCATCTTTAGCTGTTGTAAATAATGTTGCCATGAGTGTGGATATTCAAATACACTCAAAGATCCCACTTTTGATCATTCTGGACATATACCTACAAGTAAGACTGTTGGAAATTAGGTTTTGAGCAACTGCCATACTGCTGTCCTGAGCTTATGTGATTTTTACCTGCTTATCAGCAGTACATAGAGGTCTAATTTTCCCATCACCTCATAGCATTTGTTTTTGTCCTGTTTTTCTGGAAGCAGTCCTAGTTGGTGAGGGTACTGGTTCTTTCTTTATGTAATTGTTTTTCAGTGAGATGGAACCTAAGATCTCACACATGCTCAGCAAGTGCTCTACAACTGACCTGCATCCCCAGTCCATGGCACTGCTCTGTAAGGATCCTCTTTTTGGTCTATTGAAAGGTACACATAATTAAGTCTCAGCCAATCAGCTCATAAAGGTAAAATGTAAATGTATATTGAGCAAGCACAGGACCTTGAGAAGCCACGATTCCTTTCTTTGCAAGAGAGAGGAATGTAAGCATGCCAACCTTTTAATCATCATTTGTTGTGCACAGAATAAAAAGCCTGGAGACAGGATTCCTGACTGTGTCGAAGACACTAATGCACCAGCTTCCCAAGGCCTTACTAATTTCAGACTTCTCTGAGTGGATTTTTTTTCTCCAGGGAAATACTATTTATTATGATGGACAGTTGCATTGCCTGTTACTCCACGAACTCTTCTGTTCTCAGATGTTGAGGGACGTACACACTCTCCTCCTTCACTGTTTTTCTTCTCACTTTTCAAATCCCTTGACGTCTTCATATTTGGTAGATAGACACAAAGGTTACTTCTTGGAGTTGGAGAGATAGCGCAGTGATTAAGAGCACTCGCTGCTCTTCCAGAGGACCCAAGTTTAGTTCCTAGCACTCACAATGAGCTTCCTACAACAGCCTATAATCCAAGTTCCAGGGTATTTGATACCCTCTTCTGGCCTCTGAAGGCACCTTCACACAGGTGGCACACACACACACACACACACACACACACACACACACACACACACCACAAATGAAAATAAATGTAAGAGAGAAGTCACTTCTATAACTGTGGTCCTTTTGCATCATTTCATACCAGTTTCAAATTCCCATTCCGTCACGTGGCTTTGCAGTCAAGCAAACTGCTCAGGCCTCTGTCAGCTACTGTGTATGTTACCACATCAAGGTAAGAACATCTTTCCCATATCTGCACACATATTTTTATCCAGGGGATTCAGACACTTTGATGGTGCATTGTGAGTATGCTGTCCTGTTCCATGACATGATTGGCAAGAGGTTGTTGGACGGAATGGGTTCAGGTCCCTTCGCTTGTGAAGTAAACTCTTCCTTGATTGAACCATTTCTTCATCCCTGAATTCTGGAGAGTTTTAATTTTTCTCGACCGGCCGTGGGTTATTGGGTGAGACTTTGAGTAGCACCATTTACTTCTGATGTTTGAGTCAGGACAAGGTTTTCAACAAGGATATTTTTAACCATCTGTTCTACACCAAGGGTGAAATAGGCTCCTAGTAAGCATGACAAAAGATCATATCTAATCACTTGCCTTCCTAAGCTCATGGGGTATACAGTGATACCCAAAGGCACGGGAGGCTTGCAAGGTGTGTTAGCATGGCGCCATGTGCTTTTGAAGACAGCATTTATAACAACGGTAAAATCCCGTGGAGGCCCCACGGGACTGGACTAGGTCCTCTGGATACGCAAGACAGTTGTTTGGCTCGAACTGTTTGGGGAGCACCTAGGCACGGGGATCGGGATCCGTCCCTGGTGCACGGGCTTTTGGATTTTGGGAATCGGGTGCTTGTGGTGTGGCGCCTTGCGCAGCCTTGGTGCAGTGGGAAGGGGCTTGGATCTGCTAGGCTCAGTGTGCTGGGCTCTACTGACTCCCCATGGGAGACCTTGATTTGGGAGATGTGGGGATGCAGGGCAGCTTGGGAGGGAGGGCTGGGAGGAGGGAGGAGGTGGGATCTGTGGGTGGTATGTAGAGTAGAAAATTTCTTAATAAAGAAAAAAAAACAAACAAACAAAAACAAACAAATCCTTTCTACTCGAGCTATGTAATTTGAGTGTATATCTTAGGTAACCCCAAGAGAAGATATGAGTTTTTCCTTCACTTTAAACATGCTTGAGAAGGGTGTGTTTCCTAATGTTTTCAATGATTTTGACAACAATATTATAGAATGTGAATATTTTGTCTTTCTTGCCTCATTCTTTTCCATCTAAAGGGACATAGAGGGAAGCAGTCCCTGAAGTGTGCTTTGATTACAGAAGGGAAAGAGCCAATGGAAGCAGTTATTTGACAACTTCATTAAAAAGGCGCCTGAGAAGAACAAAACTTCACATGGTATCTTATACTTTAAGTGGTATTTCCCCGCATTCTCTAAGAAACTCCAGAAGGAGGACAGTAAGTGCAGGTACGCCCCGGCTCTTACCTAAAAAATAATATCTCACATTAATAGGGCATTGTGGTGATCTGTTACTTTGTTTCAATATCATGAACATTTAAACCTTTCAAATGGAGGGGGAGAGGGAGGGAGGGGGAGAGGGAGGGGAAGAAGGAGGGAGGGAGGGAAAGAGGGAGGGAGGGAAAGAGGGAGGGAGAGAAAGAGGGAGGGAGGGAAAGAGGGAGGGAGGGAGGGAGGGAGGGAGGGAGATATAAGAGGAGAAAAGCGGGAGGTGGAAGGGGAGAATCACAGGACAAAGAACTCTCATTGCTCTTAATATTTAAAATCTCTGCAGTTGTCTTGTGTATTATGAAAAACTACCAAGCTTCAGATTTATCTTTTGCCATTTTCCCCAAAGGAGGCTGACCCAAATCCAACCACAGAAGTGGAAAATTTCTCTCTAAGCTTTATCAAATGGCTCCTACCAAATCCAGCTTAAAATGAAAAGCTCCCCTACCAGAGGGAATATATGTGCCTTCAATAACTGAAATGTGTTTTTACTTTCTATTACAGAGGTCAAAAGGTTCCTAAACAAACCAAATTTATCAATTATTTAGAGCTGATTTCTTCTGAAGTGGTATTTCTGATATATTATTTGGGGGGTAAATTCAATGTTCTAGGGCCACCAGCAGTATTTTATTCATAACAAATTTCCTCTAAACTGAATTTGCTGGGGCAACTTAATTTTCACTATCGTGTTTGCACTGTAAAAATATCAACGGAACTGTTCTGGTGCCTAACTAGTGGGCCTTTCAAAGAGAAAATTCCCACATAGGCAGGCTTGTTCAGCACACTCCCCGTCTTCTGTTTATTGCTTAAGAAATGAAGGGCCCTCTCTACTGGAATTTAATTTTTCTTTCTCTCTTTTCCCCTTAGTTCCTGGAATGTTGTTTTCCAAAACTGTAGAGGCATTTTTTAAAGTCAAAAACAGTATGTTCAACTACATTATTGTCCTAGGAGTTGAAATAAAATGAGATTGATGTTAAGATTTTGATTAGGGAGATTTGTTTTTAAATGAAAGAGATGTAGGTTTGCACACTCACTTGTATGTTGCCAACAGGCATACACATATGCGTAGCCCGTGTGTGCGGATGCCTGGGCGCTCTGAGGGGGGTCAGAGTCTCTTCTCATGAATATTTCTGGAATCTTGATGGATCACTTGGTTTAGGACTCTATGTTAGGGAATTCAATAACAGTTTATAGACCAACTGCTTTTGATTCTTAACACAGTGCACAGCCCATGTAAATATTATGTTTATTATATACTAACTGAACATATATTGGGTTTCTGCCTGAAGTCTGCCATTTGGTGTATGCAGAAAACATTATAGCTTAGCTCCTAAACTCATTTGAAGCTGTGTTAACTGAAAGCGGCCATCCAGAAGCTGAATCTTTTCATCTTAAAAATAGCAGCCACCCCAGCTCTAAAGCAGTAGGTTTATTTATACTGGTGAGTGAGACACACCAAAATAATCAAGGCACTCTGTGGAATATCCCGTTTTAATGAAAGCAAATTTCATCACAGCAAAAGACCAAATTATATTTCCTTTATCAATATGAGTTTCTCTTTTATTGATGTTGATCTTGGTATTGGTTTTGTAAACTCAGAAGGGGACACGGGCTTTCCTTCTCCAATTCCCGTCAGCCCATTCGAGACGGAAATAATGGCAGTTAGGTTTTTGAGATGTCTGCTGATAAGGAAATGAAAAACGAAGGAGGATCGTGACCAGTCACCAGGACAGGCAAGCTGGGCAAACTCACAGAGACTCAGATGGCTCTGAGGTGGTCAGAGCTGAGCAACTTTGACCTCTGAATAACTGGCTACTTTCCAAGAAGTGCCTGGAAAGCCTTCAGTGGGCGCTTTCCAGAATTGTGCAGGTGTGTGTGGGCGAGTGGGTGGTCTCAGGGGCAACACCCCGGGGGGATGGGCTTCTCCAGCACACCTGAGACCTGTGTGAGTCTTTATGGAAGGCCGGGTTCCAACCTTTCACCTGCATGCTTCATTCCTGGCATTGGTCCACGGTAGACTTGGCTGTGTGCACTCCAACAGAGACACCGTGACTTCCCTTAGCTTGTTCTCCAACAACTCCAGCTTTACAGGGAGAGAAGATTCAAGTGTTCTGTGTTCGGTGCTGCTGGGGCCATTTTTTATCACCCATCATTCACACTGCACAACAAGAAATTGGGTTGTATTGGTAACAATTGTGGGGACACTGGGAGGTAGGGATGCTTTTATCAAATCAATTAGTATACATTTTCTGCTCTATGAGGGCTGGGGTATCCTTTGATAACAGGTTTGGCTTTGGTGCACAGAGCTTGCTCAACACAGGTCCTTTGATGGAGGGAGCACCCATTTGTTTGAACAGTGATTTTTACACAGAAAGCATGCATTGCTCTGGAAGGCAAAGGCCTCTGGGTTCCTGGCCAGAAACGGAAACTTGACCCTATGCAGGAAGATTTTATTTTGGCCTTTTGACTCTGTTTATGTAAAATGGTCTCTTGAGAGGAGCAGTCTCTGTCAGTTACTGGAGCACCAGGTCAGTATTTGATGAATTCTCTCTTGTGAATAATCAAGTGGTAGCATGGGAAGGTTTCTTTTGTTTTTGATTGCTTCTGTTTTAGGAAGTAGACTTTGTAGCTGCACAGATATGTAACTTGGAATCCCATGGTGGGGAGTATGTGTGGACACACACAAACACACACACACACACACACACAGGCGCACACAGAGACACATATTTATACACATGAGCACATACACATACACAAAAACATATGCATACATGCAGACAATATGCATATACATGCATGCACATATACATGTACACATATGTGCATTTAGACACACATATACATGCACACACACACACAGACACACACACACATGCACCCCACAAACAATGACTTCAACTCAGAAGTGCTTGTATTTTCATGTCCTTCCTGTTCTTTTACTACAAATCATTAAATGGCTTGTCTTCTAATCATCTCTAGATTACTTATAATGCCTAATAAATATAAATGATACACAAAAAGTTGTTGTACTGTGTTATTCAGGAAATGATAATAAGGAAAGGGGAGAGTCTGAATGTGGTAAGTGCACACACAACCATTCTAGGTTAAAATACAACAGATATGTCAGCAAAAGGGTAGATGGGAAACCGAAAACCAATGGCATTCTGGCTAGACTGAATACCTCAGTTATCACTGTACTTCAGGTCCCCAGTTAGATAACTAGCAGTTACAGAATAGAACCTCTGGAACTCAGAAGAGGTGTCCAGGGCCTGAAGTTATTTATTTATATCTATTCATCTGTCTGTCTGTCTGTCTGTCTATTTATCATCTATTATCTATCTACCAATATGTATATCTATCATCTATCTAGCTGTTTATGTATCTGTCACCTATTACCTATCATTTATCTATATTCTCCCTCTCATCAATCTGTCATCTATCATCTGCCTGTCTATTATCTGTCTATGTATGTATGCATATATGTATCTGTCTATCTATTACCTATCATCTATCATTAGTGGGGGGAGACTTTATTTTAGTCCACAATTCCAGGTTGCAGCCCATCATTGCAAGGAAGTCCAGGTGTCAGGAACATGAAACAGCTGGCTGCCTCAGACTGATAGTTAAGCACACAGGGGTGTGAATACACAGTGACTGCTCAGCTCTTTCTCTACCCTTTCACAACTCAGGATGGGGAATGATGATGCCCGCTTTAGCCTGGATAGGTCAAGTCATGAATTTTGTTTAATTCATGATGTCCTTAAAATCTCCTATGACCTGGGTGCCTTCTTTGCCCTTCTGAGAATTCTCAGTACGTAGGCCATCTGGGTGTTTCACTTGGTGATAGGAGCTGGCATGGTGACTATAAAGTAGCCTTCCATATCCATGGTCCTGAATGTGCAACCACATATGGCCCAAAGTGTCACCTATCTGCCACCCTATGAAGTTCAGCCTATAATGAGTGGGTCTACTAAACATGTATAGATTTTTTTCCCTTATTGTTTTTCCTTAAACAATGTAGTATAACAACCACCACTTTTATAGCACAAAGAGTGTGCTGGTTATTATAAATAATCTATATATGTTTAAGGAGGCTATTTATAGGATATGATATGTGGATATAGGATAGGATACCATGTGATTTGATATAGGGACTTGAACACCCTTGGAACCTGGAATCCAAAGGTGGTCCTGGGAACTGTCCTCCACAGCTTCTGAGGGACCATTGTCAGGACACTTTCTCATATTAAATGCCTTTTGTGCCCATGGCTGATGGTCATGTGCAGAGAATGAGAAACCCCAGTGCCTTGGTGCTGTCCATAGTAGGGAAAGACATCCGTCCAATGCTTGCTTTTCTTATTGCTTAGAAGGAAAAGCCACACCACAGTGCAAAGAAAGGACACACGAGAACCAAGGGTCACCTTGGGTCTGGCATCTGGAAGTGCCAATCTCTTGCTGGTCCTGGATTAGGGAATGTACAGCAGCCAAGTAGGATATACCAGGCTCTCCCTTGCCACTGAGGCTGGATGGGGGAGAGGCAGGGGGACTGAGCAGTTTTTTGAGCATTGTCCTGCTCAGGCAGTAGCTGTAACAGTGGCTTCTTCGGTTACTGGCACCTCTGACTGAACATCCCTTGGAACTCCACCCCAGTCCCTGCTTTAGAATTTTTAGCCAGCCTGTGATTGGAAGTGTAAAAGGTTATTTCCCAAAGTGAGTTTTTTTTTTCCTGGTAATTCAATTCTTATTATAGTATTTTACTATAACATTTTTATTCTGGGGAGGGATCAAGAGTTGCACCAATGAACTTGGCTAAACCGTGCCATTTGCCAAGCTGGAAAAACAAAATCACACACAAATCAGTTTTAAGAAATTTGACTATAATGAGGATGTGACCATGATGCTATGTGAAGATGTCATAGCTGAGATGTCAGCTATTAGGACAATGTTAATTATTTTTATTATTTCTGTTAATATAATTTTTCTTGTAGAGAACAGTTTTCCTAAGTACAGGGTGGAGAAAGCCAATAATTTGTGTCCAGTTGAGCCTTAAAAGCCATCTTTCATTGTCTAATCAATAAATAATTAGTCAATTAACATACTTATGTACCAGCATGAATAACATAAACTCCCTCCCCCCAGCTCTACTGACAGAAAAAAAATGCCATATTTATAAAGAGGTTCACAGAAATTCACAGAACCTGTGAATGGGCAAGGGCTAATATGGTGGCCTCTGTCAATGTCAATTCTTACTCCCTGTTTTTGTCTGTGAATCAAGTCTGGCAATCTAGCTTTCATAAGATCCATACATGAGAAGCCATTACCTTTAGCAGACAACTTAAGCTTAATTCCCACTTGTTTGTCAATTTTGTCAGTGAAGTTTTTAGTGTATCTAGATTCAAGTTTCATTGATAAATATTTTACCAGTTGTTATGAGTATCTTCATGAGACAAACAGATACTAGCTTAATACAAGTGTTTGAGAGACAACTTGGTAAGTTCCAGAGAGGTGCTGACTTTTTTATTTTTGCAACACAGACATAGGAAGCTACGCAGTATTCTAATACTTAGATGGTGGAGACAATAAGTACTTGTCTTTCAACACAAATGTCAGCCATGAGTCCCGGTGCTGTTGGCTGTTTTGAACACACTTAAAAAATGGGTGATGTTCTGAGGTAATACAACTATCCTTCATTATTGTCATTCATTTCAAGATATACAAAATCAAGGCGTATCCTAAAGTGCCTGGTCAACAAATAATACATACACACATACTTACACACACACACACACACACACACACACACACACACACACACATGCTAGTGCACATACACATAGACACATACAAAGAGCCAGGAACTCTTCAGTTTTTTTTTTTTTTAAACCCTGCTTCGGATAGAAGCTTTTGCAGAGGAATACTGCTTTGCACCTGTGTGCCACTCCCCAAGGTCACTTGCCTTTAGGTGCCTAAAAATAGGGGAATTATTTCCCATCATGTCCTTTGGAAAGCATTCTAGTTTAAGCTTATCATGGTCATGTCAACTTCTGGGTCCTGAAGATGTCAGGTACCTGAGACCCACTTTAGCGGTTGATCTAACTGACTCCCCAATGCCTAGAAAGAGCTGCTGTTCACTGGGCTTGCTGCAGAGTTGTTATTCTAGCCATGCTCCTGCTGTGAAAGGGACAATCAGACTACCATCTTACCTCTCTCTCCCACCATCTCACCTCCCTCTATTCTCTGCATACTCTGGGCTAGGCCTTGGCTTCATGTGGGTGGTGCCAGGCCAGGCGGGCAGTACTGGTTTCTCTTTCCTTGACTGGGTTCAAATATCTGGAGGTGGGTCAGAGGTCAGATTGACTTTGGGCCTTGCCATGGCTCCATACCCCAGGAGATGATGCCATATGCTCCTGTTGTCCCTCGGGGATTGGGATGAAAGAGTCACTGGATTTAGGTACTCTTGGGGACTTTGAACTGTCAAAGGATCATGACAGCTTTATCAGATTCTTCACCTTCAATGACTTGTAATGGTGTAGAGAACTCAGTATCTCCAGCTTCGTGACCGGTTGAAGGTCTCCTAAGTGGGATTGCAGGAAGAAAAAGTGGTAAGCAAAGCTGTAAATTCAACATCAGTGTTTCTCCACGCCAGAAAGATAATAAGGCAGGCAGAGCCAGAGTTGTGTGTAGTTTAGATTGTTGTCACTTTTAGATGGGCAGGACAAGCTTAGGCCACCCCAGAAATATTGACCCATAGTTGATTGACACCTGTGTTGAGATCGTATTGGGTTGCTTCACTCTCAGTGAGGCAGCCTCACATGTTCACTGAACAAGCCACACTTGCATCAATGGAAACTTTTCTCATGCCATCTACATTGATATCCCAGGGAACAAAAAAATAAATAAATAAAAACAAGGCTATGCTTATATGAGAAGTACAACACAGTCATATCATTTAACCAAGAAGCATTTTCCCGAGATATGATAGCACGATGTCAAAGGCCAATGAAGAGCACAGCAGAAGTACCCAGAGCTCAGGCTCTCACAGCTTATGGTAATGCTCAGTGATGGAGTGCTTCCAAGAACAGTTATGACATACTTTGCACATTTGCACACACTGTTGCTGGCCCAGTTGATGCTTTTGTACAAATTAGGAAAACATGCTCTTTGCCTAGTAATGACCCAGGCTCATGCTTAGTCACAGGGCTTGCTCAGCCCAAAAGGAGCCGTGTTTCAGGTTCCGCTGGGCAGGGTATGGTGTCTACAACTATAGAACACTTTCTAGCCATCAGTGACAACAACTGAAGGAGTGATAATAATAATTCCTCACGGTAACTGCACAAATGCTACCTAATTAATTTCTAAAACCACCTTCAGGGATAAAGATTTTGGTCCTTATTTTAAAATCTTTAGGAAAGAGCACAAGGTAAGTGACTTCTCTAAGGTCACACCAATCTGAGGTGACGAGATAAAGGCCCCCTGAACCTTGGGTTCACTCTTAGTAATTCAGTGAGCATCATCCAGACCAAAGACTTGTATCCATCCATTCATTTAGTCATTAGCTATTCACAATTGCGTGTTTTCAAGGGAAGGGAATCTGCTCCTTCGTCTGCATTCTGCAAACCTATCATAGCATTTGACATACACTAAGTGTGCAATGCATGTTTGTCACACAAGAGGCAGAAAGCATTGGCTCTTCTGTTCCTGTCATTACAGACGTGTTCTGCTAATACGTTTGGCTGCAAATGATGACTGTTAGGCTTTGCCACCCTTCTCCTGCTGCCAAAACGGTGGGCGTGGCTAGCCTCGTACAGCTTTATTGATTGTGCCATGAAAGGCAGTTCCTAGTTCCATTGGCCAAAGTTCCCTAGAAAAGGCAGGTGAAAAACCAACCAAAGTAAATGGATGAAGGGCTGAGAGCCTGCTTGGAAAATGATGAATCTACCCTTCTGCCGCCACCGTTGGAAGGCTGGTGTTATTGCAGGCGTGAAATTCTAGAGGCAGGTATCTGAGAATGTGGGCCCCACTTATGGAAGATGTATGATCATGGAAGTTTTCGGTAGCATTTCTTTCCACTCATTGCTTGATAGTTTACCCATCATATCTGTCAGGCTCTGCTAAAAACAGAAAAATAATCTTGAAGGATTCCTAAGAGTAAACGGGCTTGGAGCTCCTCCTCTTGCCATTTACGGGTTTATTAATAGCATTCACTTGGAATCCCTGCAGCCTCAAAGAGGAGGAGGAGACAGCCTAGCTGAGCTCCAAGTGTCCTCAGAAATATGACTTCCCCTAAGATTATGGGTGAAGCATCATATTCATTAGCCAATGGGAGCAGTCGATCCTCCTATAAAAAAACGGAGGGTTTTTTTTGTGAATAACTCTCAGTCAGAAGAATGAAAATTGTCCCGAGTTTATCTTCCATAGGTCTAAAAATATGGGGAGTCAGTGAGTTACACTTATGTGGCTCATAATAATGTCATAATTGAACGATCTATAAACGGCATTATGCAGAGGAATTCGGAGCAAGCACAGCTGAATGCTCTTCTACTGGAATCTTTTCTTTCTCACAATTAAATGTCATTATGAGGGATTCTCCTCTATTTTATACGTAATCAGGACTTGTAAAGTCTCAATATAAACAACATTTTTATTTGATCAGAGTTCATTATGAGAAGCAAGTACTGTATAGAAAAATGTCTGAAATTACACTGTGGACCAGAAGTCAGAATTTCCTCAGTGGAAGGGAAAAATGGCTGCCATGCCAAGCGTGCATACCTTTGCAATCTGGTGCATTTCCTTATGTGGCCTTGCAAGGGCTTATAAACCACAGGAATCAATTTCTTTTAAAAACACGTTTTTCAGAAACTTATTACGCACTTTAGAGATATATTATATACCTTCAGCAGCAAAAGAAGAAAAATTACAGGTGCAAAAGCAGCCCATTTTTCTAGCAGCTGAAAATGATGCTGTGTACTAGTCACAGGGGAACAGTAAAAATTACACTCCGACAGCAACAGGGCAGAAGCCCACAAAGGCACAGGCGAGCGAGTGGCATGGCCAGGGAGTGTGCTAATAAATCAAGATAATTCTCTGCCTGCCTTGAACTTAGACCCGGCTACAATTCACTGGTACAGCAGAAAAAAAAAAAGAAAAAGAAAAAGAAAAAAAAAGTCTGTTAGTGGAATTCAGCTTCACTGGGGGGACGTGATTAGTCACTGGGCAGATTGAGCCTCGATTGCATCTAAATGGTCCACTTTATGAACCATTTATCTTCTGCTCAGACCATTTTCATTACACCAAAAACTGATGCTGAGCCACCAGCTGTAAGATACAGCCTGGTGAAAATTAATAACCTTTTTTCCCCCCTTCTGCAGGACTCCTGCATATGTGAGCAGGAGCATTTATCCCTGTTTTGTTGCTATTTGCATCCCAGCATCCCTGGCAGTCTTTCAATTTTCTCAAGTCTCTTAGCCTTTGCCCCCTGTTTCGCTTTCGCAACACAAACAATCCATCCTGTGCATTTAAAATTCTCTTAGCGCCCTGACATCACGATATAGCCTTAGAGCAGGGAGCCGTTTACACAGAACGGGCTCTTATTAATTCCTCTGTCCTGCCTTCCTGCTAAAATATAGGGATCTTGAGATTACTGCTGGGTCCCTTAAAGACCATTTAGAGCTGTGCAATTTAAAAAAGGAGACCTTTATTAATACCTGCTTAGGCTACTGACTGCGGGGAGGGCAGAGGAGGTCTGGCTGTGATGGAAGATAGTCTCTTAGTGAAACGGAGTCACGTGACCAATAATTCAAGGCAGCCTATTGAGCCTCTCATAGCCACTGAGATATATGCTGATATGATTACAATAACATACAATGAAATTATGGAGTATTAATGGTGCTTAACCACTGTCAGGCATTAAGCAGCATTAACATGAGTCTTTTTTTCTGGGCAGACGTAGTTTTGATAGGGCTGATTAAGGATTTGGCTATCTGAGGAAACTCATTATAGTATTAATTAGGACACAATGAGCCCAAACTGTGTTGTTTTGGCGTATTTTGCACGGGGGCCACGTGTTTGGTGGGATGCTTCGAGCTCCTCGCATCAGCCCTGGAGTTCTTGGACGCCATACAAGTTTTGTTTTCCCTAACAGATTCCGCAGCATCTTCTGTCTTCCCTCTTCCTCTTTTGGAGCATGCCAAGATGATTTTGGTAACTAGTTTTTATTGATCCCTAATGAAGGCTAGCTTGTTGTTAGAAATGCTAATAAGCTTTCAGAAAAAAAAATATTTCATGTCTATGGGTGCATCTTGTGACATTTGAAAAATTCTTCAAAAAATTTTTTAGAAAAAAAATTGCAAAGTTCAGACATTTGATGGAAACAACTGCCTCATTTACATGTGTTTTTGTGACTATATTGTGTTTGTTAGTGTCTTCCTTTGATATAACTTATGGGAAGGCAGTTGGGGGGATAATCGCTACTTCTATTTAAAAATACTCTTTCCCCACCACAGTTAACATTTAATAAGGAAAGAGATGGGTTTGGAGCCATGAACTGATGTTCTCTGCCAGAGGGGATGCTCAACAAGGTGATTTTAAGAAGTGTCTTTTGAGATGTGGATCGTTTGGTGGCAGGGACCACAAAGATGACAACAGCTACAGGACAGACTCTCTCTGGGCTCAGTGTGGGTTCAGAGAGCCCACCTTGGGCAGCTAGGACCATCCGCCCTATGATCTTCATGTTCACACACTACCGTTGTAATGAGCCTTGGCCAAGCTGTGATTTCTGTGACTGCCAAATGGAATTGATGGGCTATGTCCATTCCTGTGCTTAGACCTGGCTCCTGTTGACCATCTAGGTGTGCGTAACTTGTCTGCCTGACAGCTGCTCAATGAACCGCATGTAGCCAAGGAAAACTGTAGGCTTTGGAATGCTGAAGGACATTGACCAAGTTCCTTGGGTCAAGGGTTTTACAAGAACGGCTGGAAATATGGATGAAGCCATTCTTAGCTGTCTCCCTTCACAAACTTCTGATCAAAAAGGCAGCGATTAACCTCCATTAAAATCTCCATGACCAAACAACCATGGCCAGAAAACTGTTGAGTATTAATAACTCAAACTGAGGGAGATCCCAGGACACCTGGTCCATAGCAATAAAATGCACCAAGCTGCTTGCCCCAGATGTCTCTCTTGTTGTGCCTGGATTCAACTTTTAGTTCAGAAGTCAAAGGAGCAAAGACACCTTCTTATCATCTTCCCACAATATGCTACCTGCACCTGTCTCCAGTTAGCCCATGCAAATGGCTGTCCTTGAAAAGAGCAAAGCTACAATAGCATCAAACTTGGAGATGTGAACTAAGCATCGTCACTGACCTTGCTTGGCTGTGTTGATAGTTTTCCTTAAACAAAGGTGATGAAACATGGGATAACTCTGAAGGATGTGAAGCAATGGGGAATCTTGCCATCCGGGGGAAAGCTTTACTAAATTTTGGCATCTGCGTTAGAACAGTTCGTAGTCACATGGTGTCTATCTAAACCCTCATTGTGGACACATGGGAGGGTTCAGAAAATTGTACTTCCCCTGTCATTTTCTTTGCTCTTATGGCCAGCAGAGGACCAGCCTATGCTTGAAGCAGCTGAGTGAAAGAAAGTGACAGCCAGAACCTCTGTGGTTACACTTAGACAAGTCACCGAGGAAAAGGACCAAAGCGGGTACAATACAGAAGATCCTCAACTTCACGGGTCCCACTTCAAGTGGACATTGACTTTAAGGTGATGCAAAAGTGATGCTCATTCAGCAGAGACCAAATCTGATTGTCTATTTGCGACAATAATATACACGGTCAGGTCCCCCCTGGCAGTGCTAGGCAGTGGCAGGGGGGCACAGTTCTCGCTCTGCCACTCAACGCTGAGGGGGAGCATCCAATACTCTGCAGTGTTGTCAAGTTGAGATGCCCAGTGTGTCAGGGACAGTGGATTCATTTTCTAATTACAGCACGTTCATCTTACAATGATCTTCTTAGGGCGTAATCATTGTACATTGAAGAACACCTTTAGAAGCAAATTAAAGTAAAGCATAAGGCATAGTTTATCTGGCATGGAGTGGATAGAGAGCAAATGCAGATGCAAGGGGGTTAGTGAGAGAATGACTACATCCTCCATCCAGATACGTGTCAAGGTGCTATCTGTCTGCAGAGGGATATACTGGCAGCAGAGAGTCCAGTGGCTACAGACTGCAAGAACTAGGCTGCTAGTCCCAGAATGTTACCCAGCATCCTACCACAGGCATGGCTAGATCAACACAGAAGCTTCAAGAAAAAAATATTATTTGCTGGGAAACTGCTGGGGATTGCAAAAAACACTTAAAAGAGACATTTCCTTTGCTTCTGGAAGGGTGTAATTTTACATCCTTCATATAAGGATAGGTTAAGGGCCTCTAACAAACTGTTATTTATATAAATCAATTTGAGAAGTAGATGGCTGAAGCCATTCTTGGAAATTGTGCATGAGTTACTGGTGACACTGGGAGATTACAATTGGTCAGCAAATCACAGCTTGCCTGTAACAGGAATCAGCCAAGGAGCTCAGTAGACAAATGCCACTTTGGTCCACGCTTTTTGAGTTCTTTTACATTTGGGGACAGGACAGTGCACTGGGCTAGAGATACGCAAAGTGGAAAACAACCAATCAGATAGAGTTAGACTTCTTAAAGAGATCAGTAAAACTGGCGAGTCACTGGTCAGAACACAACTTCAAAAGATCTAGGAGCTGAGTGGAGGGGTCAGTGCAGCATGGAAGCCGAGAGTCAACAAAGGAGGGTCATAGTGGGCTTTTCAGAAGTCATGCCTGGGATGAGGAGGCATCTGCTAGAATAACGAAGGGGAGAATACCACAAGCAAAAGACTAGCCTGTGGCTCAAGAGCTGCTGGTGCTGGGACTGAGTCATGAGGGTAGCTGGGTATCCAGGTTGGAGATGGAAAGAAGGCTTGAAAGGCATGTTTAAGAGAGGGCGGTAGTGGCCATGACGAGTTCTAAGAAGTAGAAAGATACGAACAGACAAGTGCGTTGGGAAGCCCCTGGGAGCTGAGCATGAGGGAGGTGGCATGGTAGAAGAAGTGCACCTGTGTTTTCCAACTCCTCGATGCTTCCAGGTCCTTAATTTTAGGCTCCTGTGAAGTATCTTTCAAAAATGTCTCATCAGCTTATACTTATTCATCCCTTTGCCTCTGTCATCTTTCCTCACCCCCTGAAGATGTCAACGCAACTCACAGCCTCCTTTCCGTCCTTCTATCTCCTCTGATTCTGGGGACTTCAGCAGCCATTGAAGGTCTTTAACCAGTGCTGGCTCAACACACCTTGATCTTCGGTCTCTCTGTAGGCAGCAGCACACTCCCCCTGCCATCAGAACTGGCTCTGCCTCTGACTTCCTCAACCTTCACTGGCCCTTACTGAACCCCCGCTCCTTCTTGTTTTATCCCTCCTCACTGCCTTTCACGTGGTCTTTGAACTTTGCCCTGCATTTCCACCCATGGCCACCCATGGCCTCCCAGGGCTTCATTTCCTGTCCAATTCAGCCAGACTTCATGGTTCATTACTCTGACCTCCCCTGCGGATGCCTCCATTTTCTTGCTTCCTCTCCCCGCTCTGCATCACAGGCATCTCTTGATGAGTTTCTTGACTTCTCTGTTCCTCCTGAATGGCCGACTATTTCTGTAACAAGTGATGCAAGCTTACTTTGTTGGGCATCTGGCCTCCATTCTTTCCAATGGTCACCATCATAAACTGTCACGCTTTCGGGAGTTTTCTTCTTCTACTTTACTGACAGAGATTGAGGCTTTTGGCAAAGTGGACCAACTTCCTTTTCATGGTGACCTACGTACCTACTTTTTCCTTTGTCTGTCCTTTTCATTCTTTCTGTCTCTACCTTGCACTTGCACCGAATCATCAAGTTCCCCAGAGGCCTGGGTCATCGCTTCTTTCTTCTCCCCACTCTCTCTTCAAGCAGCTCCATGTCCTCGCTGGCTTTCCTGATGGCATTCTCCACTCCAACCCTTTGGAGTTCTCAAGTGCTCCTTGCTCTCCTCTGCCATCTCTGCTTTAACTTCACTTTGCATGTTTAGATGACTCTCCTGTCTATCCTTTATCTGTTTTCTCTCCTTGTTTTTTTCAGAGGCATCTCATCTCCTCCTCATAACTTCTACCCAAGTAGTAGTAGTTTTCAAATAATGTTTAAAATGCGAGTCTTGAGTTCACTGACTTTCAGTCTTGTAGTTGAGATCCCATGAGAAGCTTTAAGACCCAACCCTAGTAAGTCTGGTTTATGAGTCCTTGGGTGGCTTTGGGAGGAGGGGTATATCTGTGTTTTTAATGACTCTTTAGATGATAATGGACACATCGGCTTGAGAAAGACCAGACTGTGAGGTGGACATTGTTCCTCAGATATATATGACCTGCACCTTCAGCTTAATACTTTCTCCAGTGAACTCTAGCTTTTCCCCCATGGATATAGTCTAGTGTTTTCTATCTTGTTTAATGTTTCTCTTTCCACTGAGTCACCTCCAGGAAGAAAACTAACTCTTAATTTAGATGACTTCTTAGCCAAATCTGACTGTGGATTATAAGTCTTAAGAGTTTATTATTTTCCTTTTTTTCCCATACCAATACCACCCACTAACTACTAACTCTTCCCTGGGTAGTCATAGTAGACTCCATATTGAATCAGTCTCTACCTTGCCTGCCCCATGTCACATCTATGCTACTAGGGGGATGGCAATAAACTCCTCTCTAAAATCTTCCTCCCCAAACCTTCCAGTGGGTCTGCACTGCTGGCAGAACAGGCCTGGTAATTATTAAATTTCAGCATTAGACCCAGGGGTTGGCCTCTGCTTCTATCACCTATCTTCTGCTTTCCCTCTGTAGGAGTCAGAAGCCAGGTGACCTGGTCTAATGGGCAAGGGCCACCAATGCAGGAGGCTTGCTGATATACACACTGTCTGGAAATCACACACTTGCGGTCATCATTTATTTTTAGCCAAAACATTCTTGAACCCAAATTATCCTTATCAAAATATTAGATACTCAAAGCCAGGAAACAGAGACTCAAAAGATGAAAAGGGACTGTGAAAGTGGAGTACAAACAAGTGAGTGCCTGAAACATTGCTGTTAAACTACAAATGCTCAGTGAGTGGATACATGAATTAATGAGAGAGGGCAGCTCACCTAGGAGCTAGTCAGTAGCATAATAAAGCAAGAGAAAAACTCGAATTCTCATCAGTGAAGTGATATTGACGGAGATATTAATTAGGAAATTTTCTTGAGAGCCAGCCTGTGCATGACTGCATCTCTTGGGATTTTTATTTGTCTATCAGTAAGGATATTGGACTTTAAAGGGTGATGCTGTCACAGATTAATACAGGCGTGGGGTCAACTGAAAAATGTGTGCCCTTGTTAAGGCACATACTCTCATAGTCCCTGCAGGCTCTCTCATTGGCCCGCCGTGCAAAGTGCCCTGTAGAGATAACAGTAAGTTTGAGGCAAGCCCATGGTGCCCAGGAAAGGAAGGACTTACGTATTTATTTTTTAAACTTAAGCATTATGTAGGGAAGAACATAGATTACATACTTTATTTGCAGTTCTCGAGTAGCATAGTGTCTACTTAGGAGGTAATTTAAAAGCCAACATTGAAAGAAAGAGGAAAATAATAAAGAGCATTTGAGTATCCTGGATGTGTAGGTGGGAGAAGCAATTCTGCTTTCTAAAACTGGAGGAATCCTAGGAAGGCCTCTTGGCCAGGGGCCGTTTCTCACTCATCTGTGCATCTCCAGCACCAGCGTTGCTCCTGGCATCCTAGATGCATCCTGAAATTCTTTTTACCATTTAAAATATTTGAGAAATTAAGATTTATATAAAGTTCAGAAAGTTATCTATTATTTAGCATGAGGGTTATTTTGGGTTTATTATGACACCCAGTGTATACAGAATGCCTGTAATTTAAACTGGATAATTTAAAACTTTAAGTTTGATCGTAACAATAGAGAAAATAAAAACGTTTGTGGCGATTCACTTATACTCGTGGAAGTGCAAAGCATTTGGAGGATGCTGGGTAGAAAGAAAGGGAATAAACACACGAGGAAAAGCCTAGGCTCTTCCCGCTCAAAAGTTCACCTTTGACCCCCAGTTATCAGATGGGACAGTGAGTGTGTGACTGACATTAAAACACAGCCTGCAGGTCACAGTTTAACAAAGAGAGTAGTGTATGTTTGCTTATTACACTGTGTCTCCTTTCCGTCTGTAACCGCAACAGTTTTTCCTTGGAGATCGCGGCAGCATTTATTTCAAATCAATGTTGGAAATTAAATGGGAACCCTCAAGGGGAGGGCGGCGCCTGCAGAACTCTGGCTCCCTATTAGAAATATCCTTTCATGTTTCTGCTCAGTACTCCATCCCGGGTTTGAAATTAATTAAAAGATATCCTTTCTCTAATCTTTAGATAATTAGCTTCAAAGATTTTCTTCAAAATGTTGTAATAACTTTATCTTTTATGTGTGAATTCAGAACCTTTCCTATCCAGACAATAAGAATCCAGCAGTAGTTCGCAATTAAAGGGACAGAGGGTGTTGTCTGTCGTCTGAGTACCTGCGTTTCAACTGTGGAGAAGTATTTACTAGGAGTGTTTGTAGACTCACACGCAGGACTAAAAGAGGGATGAAGTGTGGTGACATTTTATTTGTGCTGAAATGTGGTGATATTTTCTTTGTATGTTAATAAATAAAGTTTTCCTGGAGATCAGAGGAAATAGCAAGCCATTAACACAAGTCAGGCAGGGGTAGCACTTGCCCTTAATTCGATCACTTTTCAGGCAGAGTCTCTGTGTGTGTTCAAGGTCACACTAGGGAACAGAGCCAAGCATGGTGACACACGTCTTTAATCCCAGTACCAACCATAGAGACCCAGAGGTCTGTTCAGACAGGCAGTGACAAAGAAGTGAGGTAGCTGGGCTAAGAGCCAATGAGAGGGCAGAACAGCAAGGCAATAGACAAGTGGGTAGACAGGAAGTAGCTCACTTTTGGGGAGATGCAGAGCTGAGTTGGTGGTTATCACTATTTCCCTGATTTCTGAGGCTTTCACCCCTATATTTGACTCGATGTTTTTTATTTTATAAGACAGTTTAGAAATTTGTCTACAACAGCTGGGTGGTGGTGGTGGTGGTGGCGGCGGCAGCGGCGGCGATGCGCGCCTTTAATCCCAGCACTCGGGAGGCAGGTGGATCTTTGTGAGTTCTAGGCCAGCCTGGGCTATGGAGTGAATTCCAGGACAGGCTCCAAAGCTACACAGAGAAACCCTGTCTCAAAAAACAAACAAACAAAAATAAATTTGTCTACAACAAAGTCCCACATAGATTTCTAAAACTACGATGTGGAAAGTGCCACATTAGTCTGTTTATAACTAGGAAAGAGAAAGCCAGATCCAAGAGCAGATGTAAATGTCTGGAATTAGAGAAACTACTGACACTAGACCAAAATTTTCGTTTGTTTCTTGACTAAGTTTAAAGTGACAAAATGAGAAAAATGGTTTCTATTGAGAAGAAAAAGTTCATATAGGTGTAGGACCAGAGTTTATAGGACAGGCTTTTGTACTTGTTTAAATCTTCAGCCCCCCCCAAAAGTTATTTCTTTTATTTTTTAGATTATAACATAATTACAGTATTTTTCCTTCCTTTTCCTCTCTCCAAACCTTCCCACATACCTGTCCTTGTTCCCTTTCAAATCCATGGCCTCTTTTTTCACTTATTGTTGCTATGTACATACATGTGTTTCTGTGTGTACATATATGAGCACACACACACACACACACACACACACACACACACACACACACACTTCCTAACTCTGTAAGTCCAACCTCCTCTGTCTGCATAATGTTACTTGTATGTATGTTTTCAGGGCTAGCCATTTGGTATTGGGCAACTAGCTGGCATGCTCTTCCCTGGGGAGGACTATTTCTCCAGCTCTCAGCATCCCTTACTGCCCATAGTTTTTTGCTGCTGTTTTTAAGAGACTCCAGCAAAAATGGCACCAAATTCTTAGGTATTCCTCCCCCAAGAGTCAGGGTCTGATTCCCTTCCTCTCAAATCTGTGTTGGTTTGGTTGACAAAATAAAGGGAGCAGAAATGATACCCGAGAATGCACCAGGCCAAGCTCTAAAGGGAGGCAGAGCTCCATGCATGCTTGCTCATTTCTCATCGTTACTGGAATTCGAGGTTCTCCTAATGCCCCCATGCTGTGACAAGCCCATGTGGGTGTGGGGGATGTCAGCTTGGCAGGAGAGGCTTCCAGATGGTCCCTCTTCAGCTTTGTTGGACTGAGTCCCCCAAGGGGACCCCACCTAGCTATCGGTGCCCATCCCAAGCTGTGAGAGGTGGTAGCTCAGTGGTGGCATGTGCTTCTGAGTTCTATGAGTGTTTGTAACGGAAACAGTAGGCACTTTGAGTACTTAGAAAAGTTTGTCTTGGGAGGAACAGTGTGAAGTGTCTGTACCTGGGATGTAAGGGACCAATGTTTGGTTGATTGGAACAGTTAGTAAATCACTGTTCAAAAACCCCAGGGTCCTTAGATGAGATGCTGGCAACTCAAGGCTCCTCTGTGCTTTGCTTCAACAGCCCTGGATTTGTCTCCTCAAACCTCAGGCCATTCTTGTTCTTTGTTTATTTTTTCTTTCCATAAAAACTAATTTTGATTGAATTAAGTCCTGTAGGCCCAGTCCTACTAAGTGAAAATAGTTACTTATACTTATTATTATTATTATTATTAGTATTTTACATCTACTGAATCAGAAAACAAAGAACACTGCTTACAACATGACGCTCACCTGGGTATTGCTTTGGGGAGACAGAAGTACTCAATGAGGAGAAGGTTTCTGCCAGACTTAGAGAGACACAGAATAGGAGGGACAGAGTGAATGAATGAAGCAAATGGACCGTGCCTGGCTCAAAGCCTGAATCCAGAGAAATGCATATATAGCTGTGTAAATTTAGGTACTTGGTTTGTTTATACTAGGGGTTTTATTTTAGAATTGGATATCTTTCCTAAAATCATAATATCCCACCTCCTACAACTGGCTCTGTGGAAGAAGACCATCTAATACTTCTAAATACCACTTTCAAAACCCTCAAAGCCAGAAAGGCTTTGAGTGTTGGTCAGTTCTTCCACTTTACATAGTCTACCTGTCTATTAATTAATTGATTAATTGGTTCAGATTGCTGAGTTTTATGTGTGGGATGCATGCATTTGTAAGCATTTTGTGTGGTGTCTTTTCCTACCTTACTTTTTGTGACAGAAACTCTCAGTGGAACTGGAGTCCACTGATTAGCTAGGCTCCCTGGTTAGTGAACTGTGGCATCTCTGTGCCTCTGTCCCGACTCATCCCATGTTCCTGTTCCCCATCCCTTCTTCACCCCAGTGCTCGGGTTACAGGCTGGTGCTGCTGTGTCTGGCTTTTACATCGGTGCTGAGGATCTGACCTCAGGTCTTCATACTCGCACAAGTACTTTACCCTCTAAGCCATCTTCCCAGCCTCGATGGGATGCCTTTGACTTTAAAGACAATCATCGTTTATTCACAAACGTCTTTACAAGCTACTGTGAACCGAGCACCATGGTGAACCCAGAAAAAGAAAAAAAAATTAGAAAGATCACAAACTAATAGGAGAGAAAGAATAAACAAATAATTATAATTCCAGGCAGTAACTGCTAAGGCTACAGACCTCATGTAGAACTAGAGTGGATTCTGCAGGCATTAAAGTGACATTTACACATACAGATTTGATGGATGACAAAGATGGCATCCCAAGTCAAGCAGAAAAGGATTGATAGAAGATACCCAGACAATTAAATACCTTTTGGGAAAAAAAATAATATTGGCGCCTCAACTCAGCTCGAATTAATGAATAAATTCTAGAAGACAAAAAGCAGTGAAATTGGGAAAACTTCCAGTGAACTTTGAATAGCAGAGGAAGAGCTAAAATATGAATAGGATCACTTTGTAGTTGAATAAAATTCCATTGTGCGTATGCACCACATTTCCATTATCCATTCATCTGTCTAGGCAGGCTTCACTGCTTTGCTATTGTGAACAGTGCAGCAATAAACACAGACGTGCAGGTCTCTCTGTGGTAGGGTCTGGAGACCTTTGGGTTTGTGCCAGGAGAACTAAAGCTGGGTCATATGGTAGCTCTCCTCTTAAGTTTTGAACAAACATCCGAACTGATATTTGCAATGGTTGTATTAATTTGCACTACCACCAGCAATGGATACTAAATGTATTAGTCAGGTTTTTTTTAAAGGAACAGAAATGTAGAATGAAAACACACACACACACACACACACACACACACACACACACACGCACACTCACACACACACACACACAAAACTTATTACACTGATGGGTTATAGTCCCAGAAGTATAACAATGTCTATCTCATGTTGGAAAGACCATAAGTCCTATAGTTGTTCAGTCTATAAGGCTTGATGTCATAGCAGTTCCAATCTGGCACTGGAGTCCTGGAGATTCCTTGGAAGCTGCTGGTCTACAGTCTTCATGAGGGTTCTGAAGATGTTGACTCTGCTACAGGTAAAGGAATACCTTAGCAAGAATGTATATAGATGAACCTACCAGCAAGAGTGAGGGCAAGCAGACTAAAAGCAACTTCCTTCCTCTGTGCAGGTTGACACCATAAAGTGTGCCTCAGATTTAGGGTGGGTTTTCCTTCTTCAAATAGTTCGATGAAGGATATCTCTCACAGGAGCTGCCAGCAGTTTGGGTTTTTGCTGATTCCAGATATAGTTGAGTTGACAGCCAGTATTAGCCATGACACTAAGGAAAAGGTTAATGAATTTAGCTAGTTGATGATGGGAAAAAATTATTGCAAAATACATGTCAAGAAATGACAGCCTGATGGAAAATACTTTTAACAAATGGGAAGAGGAAAGTTGAATGCCTCTACATATAAAGAGCTCATTTGAATCAATAAAAATGATGAAGACATCAATAGATAATCAGTGAAGGAAATGAAAAGACAGAAGATGGATGTAAATAATGAATGGCAGGTAGAAAAAGTGGCCATTTTCTTCAGCAGTTTTGAGATTACAGTTTAAATCTGGTGAAACTGGCAATGACTGAAGACCTTTTAACATAGGTTTGTTTTGCTTGTGGTAACAAGTTATCATTTTAATCACTTTTTGGGGGGATGTATTTCAATAGAGCTGAGTAGTTTACATTGTTGCACAACAGGCTCACAGTATTTTTTTCGTCGTGCAAAACTCATATTCCATACCCACTGACAACAGCTTCCCATCCTTCCTCTCAAGTCTGTGGCCACCATTATTCTACCTGTGTTTCACCTTGTTGAAACAGAATTTCATAAAGCCCAGGTTGGCCTTGAACTCCCTATTTAGTCAATGAGGAACTGAACTACAAGTACTTCTGTTTTCTCCCAAATATTGGGATCGCAGTGAACGCTATCATGCTGGAATATCTCTTAGCATAATCTTCCCAGGTCTATACATGTGGGAAATAATGAGAGGATTTTTCTTCTTTAAGGCTGAATGATATTCCGTTTACTTTATCCACTACTCTTTTTCATCCAGTCTTCAGAATGGGGCATTTATGCTGTTCCGTTTCTTGGCTATTGCAACACATGTTGCTAGGGACACGGATGTGCAAGTATGTCTGAAGGGTCTTATCTTCAATTCTTCAGTTCCTTCAAACGCACAACTAGAAGTTGGATCACAAACGAAATCATTCTATGGTTACATTGTTGGTCTTTTGTTCCAGAGCCTCCTCCTCTGTGCTCTCAGTGAGTGAGTCTGGAGAAACACAGATATATGTGCAAAATGATGCTGATGATGGTACCAAGCAACTCTGTAGATAACAAAAATGAATGTAATCAATCAAAAGGTAGTAGTTTGCATGGCAGGATATTTTGCTGCTTATTGGAAAAAAACGTTTAGATATATTTTCAATGTCATAGAAATGACTTTGGTACATTCAGCCAAACTCAATATGTTTAATACCACTTATAATCGCAATATTTATAGAAAGCATGTTTAAAACTTAGCCATTTTTATTGATTCGTGAATGTATTAGTACATTTGGTTTACTTCTTCACATTAATATGTGACATATTTTCAAAGTTTCCAAATTTGTTTGCATTACTTTAATTGTTAGAAAAACACAGAATAAAAACATTATATTCTCAAGTAGCTTTTATGGGTGGCGAGCATACTCAGGGCAATCGTTTACGTCGCAAACATTTATTTACTTCTACTGTATATGGAGCACCGTTCCAAGTGCTTACAGGGTGTAGTGAAGAAAACGAGACCCCTGCCAACTGGGGCTTGCACTTGGCAGAGGGAGACAAGCCAATTAAGTAATATGTGAGATGGTGATGGATGCTATGGCAAAAGCCAACGCAATGCAGGATATGAAGAAACAAGAATAAGAAAGGGCAGAGATGGGGGTGACCCAGGGTGAGGGAAGCAGAGAGGTTGTCTGAAGTCACGTGGTTGCGTAGGCATCAGGAGGACAGTGACATATGAGAGCACAGATGAATCAGGACGAGATCTGGGGGCGGGCGCTACTCCACACAGGGATCTGCCACAGCAAATGCTCAGGGGCAGGTGATGCCCCGGAGCACGAGCAGGGAGGCATTCAGGAATAGTGCAGAATGAGTGATGGAGAGACTGGTTGACAAGGTGCAGGGGATTGTCTGGTGAGGCAAACGTGACTGGGCAGACTCACAGGCTTGTTGGCAGTCATTTCTATGGGCTCAGCTGACAATGGCTAAACTCTCCCTTTTCTGACTTTACCACATTGGGAAAAGTGTACCCCATCCCACCAGTGTCCTGCACTTTCACTTTCAGTACAATTTTTAATAACCCCCAGAGCTACTCACGTCTATTTTAAAAGAAGTTAGGCATTAGATGATTTTGTCTGACAATATGTCTTCTGAGAACATTTAAAGTAAGCCAAGCCAAACTAGAATGTTCGGTAGCTTGGGTTTAGTGTTTTCTAACTTAGTGTTTTCAGTTTGCAATGGATTTATGAACATGTGACCCCATTGCAAGCGAAGGCAAGGGCCCAAGCTTTGCTTTTCACTTTGAGTAAAAGGGGAGGTATGTAATAGTTTGGCTTGACTTCTGCTTCAAAAATCTTTCTGAAGTAGACGTAGGCACAGAATCCCCATATCTATCATATTGTGTGGCCAGTGTAGTGATGGGGAAGAATGTGGTGGTTCTGACCATGAGGGGAGTGAAGAAAGCCAGGCTTAGGGATCCATGTCTGTTTTTTGAGATAGGGGTTGAGGACATACTCAGGCTGGCCTGAAACTTTTCATCCCACTGCCTCAGCCTCTGAGGGCTGGGATGACAACATGTGCTACTACATCTGGAACAAATTCTAAATACCTCTTGACAATGAGACTAGCAGAATTCCAAGTGGTCTGGATGTTTGCATCAGAGAAAGTGAATAGTCAATGGTGACTATTTTTGCAATGGTGAGGGCAGTTGATGACAGAAGTGATAAACAAGAGCGGGGGCAGGTAAGGCAATGCTTCTAGAAATGGCCAGGGGGTGAGTATGGAAAAGGAAAGGACTGGGAAGGATGGGGAATTAGAAATCTCGGTGTGATGTCCCAGCATCAGAGAGGCATGTTAAAAACATTTTATCTTTATTTTTAATTATATGCATATGTGTGTATTTCAACTGTGGGTTTGTTCATGCAAGTGCAGTGCCTGGAGAGGCCAGAAGAGGGTGTTAGATCTCCTGGAACTTGGGGTTGCCCAATGTGGGTGCTGGGAACCAAACTCAGTCCTTTGCTAGAGCAGTATGGGCTTTTAACCTCCGAACCATTTCTCTAGCTTTTCTTTTCTTCTTTGCCTTTCTTTCCTTTTTTTTCTTTTTTGAGACAGGATCTCACTGTATAGTCCTGGTTGGCCCATAACTCACTATGTAGACCAGGCTGTCCTTAAACTCACAGAGATCTGCCAAGTGCTGGGATTTTAAAAAAACATATCTCACCAACCCTGGATCTAGGAAAGCATCATCATCCAGGAGGAAGATGTGATCCTGTGCGATGCAGAACAGTCCACCCACCATTTGGATCTAAAGGTCTACAGAGGAGCTGTGCTGGGGGATTAGTTGAGCCTTCTGATCACTCTGCCTTTCTCTGGGAAGTGGAAGTCATCATAGCCGGAGCATGAGGCTGGGGCCATAGCAATGGAAGCCACACAGACAGGCATCCCAGTTACCGCAGTGAGAAATATCCCCGCACTTCTTCATAATGAAAGGGATATTTCTTTGGTTTTAAATAGATTTTGTTAGTGATGGGTCAAATTACCACAATCATACCAGGCAGCAGTAAAAAACACAAATATACTTGTTGGCTTGGGAGCCAGAGAGCAATACAATAGGAAGGTAAAAGGCCAGTTCCATGCTTCGACCTACAGCAGCCACGAGAGGCATGTGCCCCCATCCTCTGTATGATATCAAACTTTCTACAGCAGATGGGATACAGCTCATGTCTTCATTACTAGGAAATGAAGCATGGTATAGGCCACAGGTATCTCCTCCATCATAGTTGACATATGAGATGAAGGATAGCAATCACTCAAGCCTAAGAAAAGCCAGGATTTTCTCACACTTAATAAAAAACGATAAGATCTTTATTGCATTTTCATTTAAAACAAATTTGCTAATCTGATGTGATAAGAAGAACTATGGACAGATTAATAGAATGTACCAGTGCCTCTGATGTATATTGATGACTAGAATTTGCACATCATCTCAGTGTATTGGTGCTCTTTATGTAGTTTTCTGATAGGCATGATATTGGCAGCAAAGGGACATGAATGACAGTTCCTGGGGGACTTTTGCAGTACATAGACAGTTTGAGGTCTTACAACACTGATTCAACACATTGATTGCCATGTTGTATTTCCTAACTTGAAGAGGTCACTTCTTTTCCAGCTGTGAAGTTTATGCTCAGTTGAGTAGCAACACAGCATTTGTGGACCACTTTGGCTGAACTGGCTTTTAAATTATGTTGGACAACCAAGACACTGATGTGGATGTTAGGTCCTTGCAGATGTAAGATGGATATAGCATTTAAGGCCTTCAGAACAGGAAATTTATCGAGTGGCACATAGTGATATGTGTTACAGTTAGTGAGTGTGTCAAATCTTGGACTGATTCATTTGACTTCCTAGCCTGAGGAGGTAGGTAGAAGGGAATTACATGCTTACAAAGGTAGGGTGCTCCTCAGAACAGAAGACAACTATTGAAGAGGCTGTTGCATTGCATTTCAAACTGATTTCCTACGAGTATTCAAATCAGAAATCACAATGGAAATACAGGTGAAAATCTATTTGTTTCTGTATTTTATTTTACACACAATCCCCTTGCAGTTGTGACACATACTGCTATATGGCTTAAAAAGAATAATCAGCTTCCTTTTGTTTCTTTAATAGCTTCCTTTTTCTACCCTGAGAAGCTCCATGGAGCTTTTAAACACATGAAAACTAAATAGGGTACTACATAAGTAAGAAAAGCTGTCCTGCAGCTTCTTCTGCAGTGGGTGAGAAGGGGGAACCAGAAGCAAGGTTTGCATTTCTTGTTCTTCCCACAGGCAGGTGTCTCATTTTCTTCTTCATCTTAAGGCTCCACCATGAATGAATGATGGGTGGCTGGGCTCCAATAATTTATAGTGTTCTCCGGGACAGCCGACCTTCTTTGGGCAGATTATACTTTGTGCCAGCCACCTCCCCCTTTATTCCAATACCCACCCGGACACCCTGTGTCACCCATGGGTTCAGCACCTCCTGTTGAGAGGACTGTGTGTTTCTGGCTCGTATTCACTTGCGTCAACTCCGGAAAAGAATCAAGATTCTGAAATATAGCCAAAATTCATGTTGACTTGCGTTTTCAAACTACATTTGGGTGATTTAATGGAAGATAATGTTTCACTTTGTAAAACAAAAGTTATGATTTCAGGAACATGCAAGTTGAGAGGGGAATTTGGTCTGCATGAAGTTCTGGTGTTGTTGTCCATTTTAATGAAGGATTTTTACAGATTTCAAATCATTGCAAGCATACCTTGCTGTTTCCCATGTAGTATTTCTACCTCAGCAATGAGGAGTTAAGCCCCAAGATGTTTCAAATGATTTCCTTGAGATTATAAAGTCATTAAGTACCAAAATACAGGACATGCAAAATGTGCAAGCTAAACTCATGGGGTTTCAGAGGGGGAACAAGGGCTCTATTGGTTACTAGGCTGTAAGTCATTCATAGGATATTCTGTCAAAGAGTTTGGCTACATTCTGACCTTGTCTTGAGAACTTGAGGCTAACAGACTAATATACTTGGTAGAGATAATGCCTAGGCAGGATAGGACTTACGGTGTTGTATGGCTATTGCTCAGCACTCTCACTCAGGTCTACAGTGAAAACAAGTGGGGAGGAAAGACATAAAGAAATTTGTTTATCAATGAAAGAGCTCAAGCGCATTCAGGTTGCAGGAGGGTTTATTTTGAACAGAGGCTCTTACTATGAAAGAGAAACCTCCTCTGTGCCAAGACTATAGGAAAGGTCCTCTGAGATTAAGACCTCCCCTCCATCAAAGGTTACAACTTATGAAAATGAAAATTCTTTTAAGAAGACAGAGCCTAAACTCAGAGTGCTGGGAGATCTCCCTGCTTTGGGAAAGCAAATGTCTAGGGAAGCAATTTCCCAGGGATAGCACACAGAAGCTGCTGTGACTGTCATCCACTGGGACCAATATCCATCCCAAGTCTGCAGCAGAGACTTGACAGCCTTGTCTATGTGGTGCTGATTTTGTAGGCATGAAATATGCAAGGTTGAAAGGGTCATGGGGCCTTACTTCCTGTATCCTGAGTTGGTCATGACCTTATGGGTGCTGGAAGCAGAATGTTGTGGTTCGAATGAGAAATATACCTCCGTGTGCCCATGTGCTTGAATACTTGCTGCTCAGCTGATGGGAATGTTTGGGAACTTGCACAGAGTGGGGCTTTTGCTAGAAACAGTGGGTCAGAGGGTGCGGGTGGACCTTGGTGTTCTATAGCCTGGCCCCACCTCTTGGTTGTTGTCTGCTCCTGAAGACTGCCAGTGAAGTGTGACCAGCCTGCTTCATCATAGTCCTTCCTTGCCTTCTCTGCCATGATGGAATGTGTCCCCTCAGACTGTAAGCCAGAGTAAATACTTCCTTACATTGTTTCTTGTCAGGCATTTTCTGCTTTTTTTTTTCCCACAGAGCTACAACCACTCCCCTTCATTCTCACCCACTTTTTAATTCCTGGATGCTCCTTCCTGCTTTTCTGTTTCTACTTATGCCTTAGTTACTTCTCTGTTGCTGTGATAAAACACCATGGCCAAGGAAACTTAGAGAAGAAAGTTTATTTGGGGGTTACAGTTTCAGAGGGTTAGAGTCTATGACCATCACAGTGGGGAGCCTGGCAGGAATCAGTAGCCACTGACTCATGCTAGGTGGGCTTTTCAGGGCTGGAGTTACATTTGAGCTACCCATACTCCTGTAAAAGGTAATCCTGATAAACTCAGTGGTTCACCAAGCTTAACCTTAGTATTCTTTAGCATCTCTTAGTGACCTATTTCTTGTCAAATGTTAATGGACTAGACATCATTAATGTAATTCTTGACAGTATATATTGTATATACTTATTGCAGATAGTTTTTCTTGTATTAGTTATAAGCATTTATTAAATTTTAGACAAAAAAAGGGGAAATGTGGTGATATTGTGTTCCCCAAAATGCCTTATCAGAAAAAGTCATGTGATAATTGTCTTTTAAGGAGTTCTGCTTGAAGAGGAAAAAAGAAAACATGTTTGTACAACTTCTGGAAATTAGCTGTTGTGACTTGTTATAGATTATTTGTTAGATGTCAAAGCCAGGAATATTTGCCCAGCCCAGGATGCTGGCATTTTCTCTGGTACAATTATAAGTGCTTTATAGCTTTAGGAACTGCTTTTATGTTTGTGATACTTGTTTCTTATAAGGTAGACATATTTGGCATCATTGTCTCTAAAGAGATGCTATGTTAAATTGAGATGGCTCATGTCATCGTACCTAATGGTATGTAGCTAATGGTACATCAGCTAACCCAATGTGACCAGTGTCCTTTCAGTATGCTGAGCATGTGAACAGACAGGAGACCATACCAAGATACAGTTGAAACATGGCCATCAGTAGGCCAGGGAGAGGACTTAGAGGGATACAACCCGGACAACGCTAGCACTGTTGTTTAAGCCTCTAACTTGTCATATTTTGTTACAGGAACTTCAGCAATTAAATATATCATATTCTGGTGTATTGTCTTGAAAGAAACTGAGACACTGTGCCAGTTGTTGCCATTGGCCTCATGGTCCACCATAGCAGATGTTTGTCAACCGCACTTATTATTTCAACAAACTGACTCTCTGTTTTATCACGGTTGCTGTTCTCCTCTTTCTGTTTGAGACTCTTTCTGCCTGTTTGGGTTTATCTTAATCTTTTGTTTTCTACAGGGTCTTAAGATGAGAGAGAGCTTCAGTAACTGAATTGAGACATTTCTATATTCTTTTTTAATATAAGCAGTTATCTTAAGTTTCTTTCTGACAAGTGCTGCAGCTTTACTCTATAAATTTTGCTATATTTTATTTTAGAATTTTTATTAAGTTCCATTAGTATTTTTAAAAATTTTCTTTTAAAGCATTCTCTTTGCTCCGTGGATTATTTAAGATATACTGTGTAGTTTCCAGAGTTTGAGAAATTTTAATATTCTGAGTCATCTTCTAATCATCATCTACATCCCTTGTGCCTGAAGGGCACATTCTATAGTATGTGTCCTTCTAAGTTTGTTGGTTTGTTTTCTGTCACCAAGAACATGCTACATCTTGGTGTATTTTCCATTTTATGGGCACTTGAAAGTGACATCCTACCTGGTACTGGGTGGTGTAAGGTTTGCATGCCATCTTGATAGCTTTGTTTTTTATCATTATGTAATGTCCCACTCTGTCCCTTGTCACTTTCCTTGCTATAAATTATATTTCATCTGATGTTCCTACATACTTCTTCCTTTCCTTTGTGTTTGCATAGCATAACTTTTTGCATGTTTTTACTTTCAGTCTACCTATATGGCTATATTTGAAATGATTCTTCATAGAAAGCATACAGTAGGGCATATTGGGCTAATAATGAGTTCTAAGATGTCTATGTGCAAGTTGCTGGGTTCTTTGAAAGTTACCACTCATGACAAAGGAGGCTTTGTAGATGTAACTAAAGAGCTTGAGGTGATAGATGATCCTCCATTTCCAGGTAAACCCAAAATATAATCACCAGCCTTTATAAGAGAAAGACAGAGGGTTTTGATAGAAAAGAGAAAGTTATGTGAGAGAACCAGAGAGGAATTTGAAGATAAAGGCTGTTGGTTGTTAAAGAGTAGGAGGATGTGATTCAGAATCAAGGAATGCAGGTTGAGGAGGTGGATGGGTCAGTGGAGAAAGCACTGGCAGTGTGGCCTGTATCATCTGGAGAATGGTCTTTGGTAGCAGTTTTGGGCTTTGAACACATGAGTTTATTAAATATTTGGAAAACAGGGGCAAAAGAATAAATAGAAAAAGTGGATAGATGGGAGCGGCAGATAAATAGCAAAACATCATCCAATCACAGATTGACAACATCCATCAGGGATGACTGTAGCCACCTAATGAGAGCAAGCAAGAGTGACATCATCAATAATAATTCAGCTTCCACGCACCCAGTTGAAATTGACTGGGGAAGGTGAGGTAGTCAACTAGAGTTTCCAGCTGAGCTTCTTTCAGTGGATGAACATTCAGCTTCGTGTTCTCATTGCGGACATTTTTATATCATGGGAAAAAAAGGGGGTAAGTCTGTTGGAAACGGTTCACATCTAGCAGTTCTCAAGGCACAATATTTTAATACCCTTAGCTGTTTGCACTTTCTTCCTCTCTCACAGAGCCAGGGGACGGCCTGACCCAGGACAGGGGTTTCAGAGGATGCTTGACACAAATATTTCAGTCTGAAGCAGGGGGCACCTTCTCAGTGAGCCCAGACAGCACATGGCAGTTTACCAAGCGAATTTACATTATACAAAGCAAGCATGAAAAAAATGAGTTGAAATTCCTAGCACACATGTAAATGCTGGGTAGATGTGGAAGTTCACCTGTAATTTCAGTGATCAGAATGCTGAGATGGGGAATCCCTGGGATCTAGCTGCTAGATAGTTAGACTAGCCATGTTGACAAGTTATGGGTTCAATTAATAGACCTTGTCTTAGTGAATAAGATGGAAAGCAATCCACGTAGATTATTGACATTAGTCTTAGAGAGCCACACAGAAGTACACACTTCCATGCACTCTCGAGCACACACAAGTGAACATGCATAGCACATATGGTCAAAACAGTCAAAGATTGCACTTTTAAAAACCTAGGTAAAGCGAGACACGGATTCTTTCCAACAGCCTTCTTTGAGAATACTTCTCCACTGAGCTATTTTCACTTTAGCACAGAAAAATTGATAAGACTTGGCCTCTAGACCAATAAGAGAATAAACTTAGGTGTCTTAAGCATTTGAAGTTGAGATAATAAGTTACAACCTCAATAGGAGCCATCACAATGAGTTCTGATGTTTGATCTGCTCTTGCTCTTCCAATTGGTAATTTTTCTTTTTTCCTTCCTTCCTTCCTTCCTTCCTTCCTTCCTTCCTTCCTTCCTTCCTTCCTTCCTTCCTTCCTTCCTTCCTTCTTTCTTACAGGTTACTTGGGTGCCTTTAGACTGCTGCTTAAGTTTATTTATAGTCTCTTTAGCACTGATAGTGCATACTTTAGCTGTCATACATGCTCTAGGATAGTGCATGCTCTAGCTGTCTTACATGCTCTACGATAGATAGTGCATGCTCTAGGATAGTGCATACTTTAGCTGCTATACATGCTCTAGGATAGTGCATGCTGTAGCTGTCATACATGCTCTAGGATAGTGCATACTTTAGCTGCTATACATGCTTTAGGATAGTGCATGCTCTAGCTGTCATACATGTTCTAGGATAGTGAGTGCTCTAGCTATCATACATGCTCTATGATAGATAGTGCATGCTCTAGGATAGTGCATACTTTAGCTGCTATACATGCTCTAGGATAGTGCATGCTGTAGCTGTCATACATGCTCTAGGACTCAGAAGCTTTTGCTGGAGAAACTATTAAAACCTCATTTCCTTTTCCACTCCTTTACTGTCCCCATCTATCCCACATTTGAACACATCCTCCACATCCAGATAGAAGCAAAATCAAACAGTATGATGTTTCCTCTTGCTTTCAAAAGTTATTTAGAAAATGCAAAGAGAAGGAAAATCGGCCAATTTCCCACAGTTTTGTTTTACCATACTTTTGTTCCTAATACTCCAAGGGTCTTTATTTTATCTTTTCCTTTTATTTTAAGGATGTGTCTTTAGCTACACTTCACTCCAAATTTGACTAATAAAGTTTTCTTCACTCAAGATGATCTGAGGTTAGCTGTGATACCATATACCTGCAGTCTTACCTGATTGAGAGAATACCCTGGACCCACACATTTGAACCCATCTGGGAATAACATAATGAGATGTCACCTCAGAAAAAAAAAAAAAAAAAAAAAAACCAAAGTTTTGATTTCTCTTTTATTTCCGAGGGATATTTTTGGTGATTTGAATGAGATGTCCCCCACAAGTCTCTAGCATTTGAATACTTGGTCCCTGGTTGGTGACCGTTTGGTGAGGATTAAGAGGTGTGGTCTTGCTGGAGGAAGTATGTCACTGTAAGGGAGGGTTTGAGGTTTCAAAAGGCTTATGTCATTTCAAGTTAGCTTTCTCTGACTGCTTGAGGTTCAAGATGGAAGTTCTCAGCTGTCGCCCAGCTACCTCCACTCTGCAATCATAGATTCTAAATTTCTGAAACTGTAAGGCCAAAATAAAGTATTTCTCCTATAAGTTTCCTTGGTCATAGTGTTGTATCATAGCAATAGAAAAAACGATTAAGACAATATATTTTTTTGTAGGTATAGAATTCTGGATTAATAGATCTTTTGGTATTTGAAACTATTTGCACCACTTATTTCTGGTTTACTGAAAGGGTTGGATGCCTCTACAGTGGTTTTTCTCTTAGTATTAGCATCTTATTTCTCCTCTTTGGCTCATTTTAAATTTTTTTTATTTCTTTAATTCTTAAAATTCAATTATGGCTTGTCCTGCTATGGAATTATTTGGGTTTATTCTGTGTCTTAGTCGGTGTTCTATTGCTGTGAAGAGAGAGACATCTTATAAAAGAAAACAGTTAATTAGGGCTGGCTTACTGTTTCTGAGGTTTAGTCCATTATTGCCATGGAGGAGCATGGTGGCACACAGGCAGACATGGTGCTGGAGAAGAAGCTGGGAGTTCTACATCTGGATCCCCAGGCAGCAGACAGAGAGAGACACTGGGACTGGCATAGGCTTTTAAAATCCCAAAGCCCACTCTCAGTGACACACTTCCTTCAAGAAGGCCACACCCACTCCAACAAGGCCACACCCACTCCAACAAGGCCACACCCACTCCAACAAGGCCACACCCACTCCAACAAGGTCACACCCACTCCAACAAGGCCACACCTCTTAATCCCCTACGTAGTGCCACTCCCTGATGACCAAGTGTTCAAATATATGAGCCTATGGGGGCCATTCTTATTCAAACCATCACACCCTGCATGGAGTTAACCTATAGTTTCTTGAATCTATAGGCCAAGGATTCTGGGTTTTTTTCTGCCATTATTTCAATGTCTTTTTGCTCCCATCCTATATTTTACTTTCCAAAATCCTGATGCCATAAATGCTTTCCTGTATCTTCTAACCCATTCTTTCTTTAATTCTTAGAAATTAATCCTCTGTATCGCTGAGCTCATCTACTACTTTTTATTCTAGCTATTGGTCCCAGTTCTAAAGTTTCTGTTTGGTTCTTTACATCTTGGTTTTCATGGCTAAAGGCTTTCATTTTATTATTATTTTTTAATTTTATGTTGGAGTACTCTGCGCTTAAGGCTGCAGTCCATCATGTCTGACCGCTCTCTGGGCCCCTTGCAAAATGGAAGATTCCCTTTCCAGGTGGCCTCCCTCCCTCCCTGGATAGTGTCTCTAGGCTCAGAGGCCTGACCTTATCTGGAAGCTGTCCCTAAGCCTGGATGCCTGACCTTTCTTCAGCATGACCTTTGACACAGATCCCTGCGGACACTCTCCCCTTGCTGCCCCCATAGTTAGGTGTTGTGCTCTCGGCCTTATGGTAGGACTGTGCTACCAAACTCAAATGAGGTGATGCCTTGGCTGCTGTTCCCAGCCTATGCATTTCCCCTCTCTCTGGAAGAAAGCTGAGCTGTAACACTGAACTGTCTCCCGGAAAACTTCTTCCATTTCACCCTCTTCCCCACTTCTGCTTCCTCCTCCCTCATGGACCAGTGGCCAACAATGCTCGGGGAAGGTGGAAGCCCACAATTTTAAATTTAAAGGAAGAAAGTATTTATTTTTGGCCTATGATTGCAGAGGGAGAGATGGTCTACGATGGCAGGGAAGGCATGGTAATCGTCAGGGAAAGCATAATGGCAGGAAAAGGAAGGCGGCTGGTCACATGCTCATCCACACAGGAAGCAGTGAGACAGTGTAAAACTTTGTTTAGTGGTTTGAATAAGAATGGCCCCCATAGGTTCATGTATTTGAATGCTTAGTCACCAGGGATTAGGGAGATTAGGAGATGTGGCCTTGTTGGAGGAAGTGTGTCATGGGGTGGGGGGATTGGGAGGTGGGGTGGGAGGGTGGGAAGTGGGGTGGTGGTGTGGTGGTGGTGGTGGTGGTGGTGGTGGTGGTGGTGGTGGCCTTTAAGGTCCCAAAAGCCTGTCCCAGGCCCAGTGTGTCTTTCTCTGCTTGCAGATCAGGATGGACCTCTCAGCTACTTCTCCAGTACCACATCTGCTGCCATGATCTCTGCCGTGGTGATAATGGACTAACCCTCCAAAACTGTATGCAAGCACCAATTAAATGTGTGCTTAGATAAGAGTTGCCATGGTCATGGTACCTCTTCACAGCAATAGAACAGTGGCTAAGACATTTTGGAAAGTGTGTTATTGTTCTAGGCTTTTTTTGGGTAGCATTTCATAGCATTTAGTGCTCTAAAATGGTCACTGGTGATTCTTACTCTCGGCTGTCTTCCTTTGGCATCAACTGACTTTTTCATTTATTTGATGTCTTCCTGCTTCCTCGGTTCATGGCCTTCTAGGAAGTATTTACATGTCCTACTTCATCCAGTGTTATCCAATGCTGCTCCAGTAATAGAGAGTTGCCCTGTGCCTGCTGCATCCAGGTGAAGGTAGAAATTCAGGGTCTGAACTTGAGCTTCCTGGATACCCAAGGGTTGTCTCCTCCTTACCTCTGGGCAAAGATAAAAGCTGACCTGCCCCCACCCTCCACTCCTGGGTTCTCTCCATTATGTGAGGGTGGGTGGGGGTAACACACCTACTGATGGGAGATGCTGCTGCTATGGACTTCCCATTAGGCCTCTTCTAGTGTCACTCAAGGATCAAGGGAGAGGTGCCTCACTACTGCAAACAGGTGGACATTTGAGCTCTGTGTAGCATCGCCATGGACACCACAGGAAGAATTACTTTGTTACCCCCCCCCCCCAGCAGTTCATTACTCTTCTTCTCTGACCTCAGGATGGCAGGAAGTTTTAGGTATTCTTTGCAACCTGGTGTGGGTAGAAATCTAGGTTTCCAGTCAGCTTTTGCTTGTGTGGGTGGATTTCAAGATGCTGTTTCTCCTACGGTATCTAAAAAAATTTCAGATTAAGGGACTTTATCTCTCTTGGTCATTTTGGGGGGCTTTTTGCTTGAACTCACTGGCTTTTGCATTTTATATTTATTCAAGCCCATTTCTGGGTTATATGAGGAGAAAACAAATCCAGGGCTTAACCTCCATGTCTTACATTTGGTCCTAAGTTCCTTTACTATGCTGCATTCTCTCTCCACAATTTAGCATCTTCTTATGTTTATTATTGTTATGCGTACATCATGAGCTCCCCCAGAGACCACCAGGAGTCCGAGTTTGTATGCAAAAGCAAAAAGCCTTTATTACAAGCTCAAGCTTGGGCACTCTGCCAGCTCCAACACAGTGGTTGAATCAGGGAGGGCTCTGAGCTCAGTTATGGCAGGATTTTTAAGGAGTAAAGGATGGTAGGGAGGGTAGGGGAATTCTGGATTTAGATGGGGTTTGAACTCCTGATTGGGCAGGAGTTGGGCATAGAAGTCTTGTCAAACAGGGATTGGTACTGGTGCTGCTGCAAGGAAATTGACAAGTTATATACAAGTGATATAAGCTATCCTCAGTGTTCTGGAGCATCTAGTACTTGTTTGTCTCAATTCTCATTGGTTTTCCACAGGGTACAGTTTGTGCTTTGTTTTGGTTATAGTAATGGTGAGGCCTAGTTCTAGTATTGTTAGTTTGCAGCCTGTCATGGCTGCACTAATGTTAAGTTAGGTCTCTTCATTATGACGTATATCAATTATCTCAGTGTTTTGCTTATACATTACAAGAGAAATAAAAATCACAATCTGGGTTGTAATATTGCATCTTTCTGGATGCAAAGTCCATTTACCATTTTTACCCTCCACCATGTCACGAGAAATCAAGTCAAGAGAACCTTTTGGCTCCTTTTGTCCAGTGAGATTTACTATTTCCATCATGAAGGCCTCTGATGCAGATAACAGTTTGTATAGGCTGTGGCAGTGTCTACCCAGTAGACCCTTATAGGAGCTACTCATGTTCCTCTGCTTTGTATAGGCTGTGGCAGTGTCTACACAGCAGGCCCTTACAGGAGCCACTCATGTTCCTCTGCGTGGGTTACGGCTATGGTGTGTTGCTGACCGGCTAGCCTCTGCAGCCCTGCCTGTGGGCTTTTTCCACATCATGGTGGGAGTCTCTGTTTAGAGGTCCAGTAGAGACCTGAACCAGCAACTGAGTGGAGTAGTAGTTGTGTGTGTGTGCCAGCTTCTTCACCCCTGCTGCTTTGGGACAACTCGGAGACAACTCATTTTCTAGAATTTTCCTCCTGGATGAAGTTTCACTTGTCTACAGTGGTAGGAGGCTGGGATGCACACTTTGTGGATTTGACTCCCCTTGTCTGTTTCATTTTCCCATTCCTCAGCTAGGCTTTTTTATACCTCCAAAACGTGTGTCCTGGGTCTTCACCTCAGCATCTGCTGTGTCTCCTTGACTCCATGCAGCTAGCCTTCAAGTAAGGTTCCTGTCAAGCTCTGCACAGATCACAGCCTGGGTGGCTTTATGTCTTTGTTTGAAACCATGCCTGGTCTTTTAAAACACATGATGTCACGGTCCCAAGCTAAAGTTGGAAATGCTTGGATCATGGCTGTTTTGCTAGTTTCACTGTGTGACTGTGGGGCCTACCCATGGCTATTCAAATTCTCCACATACTCATTTTCAAAATGAATGTAGTAATGCCCACCTCTTCATCTGAGAGGCTTAATGAGATAATGAATTTAAAGTGCTTCCAGTAATTGCTCAATTTCTGCCTGTATTAGCCAATGCTACCACCATCATTGGTACCACATCTACCTTTGCCTTAGCTTCAGAAATGCCCATCATTCTCGGCCTCTACCAGCTCTGCTCCCTCCGGCTCTCCCCTTCTGCATTCCTCTCATCTCTCCTCACTGGCCTTGTCTGGTCACACAGCACTCAGCTCTGAAAAGTTCTCTTTCTCCAGCCTCTCTTACCTCTCTTGGCCTTGAAAACCTCTATTTTTGTCTCAAACTGTGATTCTTAATGATAATGTGTACAAAATAGGGTCTAGCCATTCCCACTACCCAAGCACATCTTTCTCTAACTTTTTGTCTGTTCCTATTTTTGTTAAAGGCAACATCAATCATATCAATGTCAAAAATGGAGATCCTGAGGCCAATTGTAATTTCTTCTTCTTCTTCTTCTTCTTCTTCTTCTTCTTCTTCTTCTTCTTCTTCTTCTTCTTCTTCTTCTTCTTCTTTTTTTAATATGGTTTCTCTTTACTAAGTTACCAGATTCTGCAATTTCTATTTTACATGCCAATGTTTTCTACCTGGATAGTGCAAACCATCAGTAATCTCTTTTCAATAGGAAGACTATACTGGATGCTGGTGAGCTGAGTTTTTCTTGTGGCAACGTGCCATAGCTCCATTTTTCACACAGGCTGATTATGGAATGTCTTGCCTGGGTTGGTGCTTGAAAGAGAGAATCACCTCACACCTGGGAGAAGGCTAGCAGAGACTATCTGTGTTGATAGTTAGCAGCCTGAAAAATAAAAACAAACATCTTCTGTTTAAGGATGATGTGGTATAAAATAATATATGCACAACATGTATGCATTTGTTATACATTTTTATATATCTATATATATAATATTATATATATATATCAATATATATATATATATATATATATATATCCATGAATACAGAAAACCAGTACTATTACAGTTTGACTATAAAATATCGTTTACCATTTCATGTGTTGAAAGTTTGGTTCCGAGTGATGGAGACATTTGGTGGTAGGACCTACTTTGAAGGAGTATCATTTGAGGCCTTTGAAATTCATAGTTGCCCCTGTTCTCTTTGTATCTCTATGTTTCTTATTTACCATGAGGTGAGTAGCCTCTGCCAGAGATTTACACTGCCACGATGTTCTACCTCAACCGGAGTCCAGAATCAAGAGAGAGCTAACCTCTATGGATTAGAAGCTCCAAAGCTACAAGTCAAAATCAATTCTTTCTCCCTCAGGTGTTTCATCAGGCATGACAAAAGTTTGGGCTAGTATCATCATTTGTGTATGCTGTCCACGTTAGGGTTTTGTCCCTACTTAGCCGCACAGAGCTTTAAAAACTTCTGCACTCTCCTGGGTGATAAGTGTGTCTTGTTTGCTAATGTGACAACCTCTGTGGGGAGCCTCTACTTCCTCTGTAGCGTGGGGATGAGGGCTGGTCACCAGAAAGGCCAAGGCTGGATTAGAGCAGGAGGCTTCCAGCTTCGCTCTCCAACCTCCGAGAGGTGAAGGAGAACGAGGACAGAGCTCAACCGTCAGTGACAAGGACACGTCAGCCATGTTTGCATTTTTACTCCAGTGAAAACTTCAGGGAACTTCTGTGAATGTTTGGAGTGCCGGGAGTCCCTACAGGGAGGGTATGGAGACCCTCCCCCTTCCCCAGTCCTCTGACCTATGCCTGACTTCTACTTGTTTCTTCCTGCACTGCATTCTCTCTCACAATCACTGTTGGTAAATGAATCGTTTTCTGTGAATTGTCCTAGAACATTAATGAATCTGGAGAGAGGTTATGCAGTCACAAGTGGCGGGGCCCTAGGGCTTGTGACTATTGTCTATGGTAGAGCAGGCTTACGGGCTTAGGCTCTTAACTGGGGCACACAGGTGGACTGTCTCGGGAGACAGTGTCAGAACTGAGTTTTGAAATATCGATTGGTGTCCTAGAATTTCTCTGGAAAAACAATGACACGTATTTGTTGTTTGGAAAGAACTCTACACTTGGCACCAGAAGAAAGATTTTACAGTTGGTTAATGAGTTTTGTTAGAAAGAGATGATCAACCTTAAAGAGAAAAAAGATATAAGCAAAGTTACTTAAAGAGACTGATTCTGGGAGAAAAAGAAAGAATACTACAACAAACAGAGGGAGCATCAATTATTTAAAAGTTGTTTCTATGAAATAGGAGACAAAAAGTGAGATAAGAAGACAGCATCAACATATAATCTGGGATAAAGAAAAAAAAATGCATACAAAGACAATTTAAGGGAACTATTCTACCACAGCAGAAGGCAGGAGTTAAGAAGAAACTTTTTTGTAGAAAAGTTGTCAGTCTTTCAAGTGAATGAATGTGAGAAAGTGTGTCAGAGCACAGAGGTGAGACACAAGCCCCGGACAATGGTGTGATGCACAGGGAGGCGAGGTCACAGTGAACTGATTCATGTAGCGGAACAGGGAAAGACACAGAAGGACTAGAGGACTGTGCTATAGTCCCCATTCCACTGGAGGATGAAGGAAATGTTATGTTCACCCAGAGGAGACCCATACACACCCCTTCTGCAACAAATCAAATGATGGGAAATGGATAGGTGATAGCAAGGTCATCAATAAGTTAACTAGAGAAAAATACACGTGAAGAAACTCAAATGTAAAAAATCAATGAAATGCAAATTAAAATAACAGGAGACAGCTCACCACAGACTTAAAAGAATAAAAATAACCAGTATTTTCCATATGTAAAAAATATACATTCTTTCCTAACTCTATGTGGCACTTAAGAATTGGTTCATTTTGGGGGAACAAATCTGCATGTGTTTGTAAGTATGCATATACATTTAAACTTAATACTCTTAATGTATACTTTTGTTTTCAATTCAGAAACTTAAATTTTATGTTTTTCTCTTCCCAAAGGAAAACTTCACATAATCTAGTTTCTTTGTAAATACCATTCTCTCCATGCTCTTCTTAGAAAAAATTTCTAGTGTTTTTTATTTTGATTTTTTTTTAAGTTTTAGTTCTACAGGGGAGAAGAATTTTCTTCTGCCTTCTGAGGGTTCAGGTTCAGTAACTGATATGGAAAGCCCACAGTAGGTAGAGACATAGGATAAACTTGCCTCCTGAATTGAGACTTCACATGAAAGAAGGGTGAATTTCCCCAACTCTGTGAGACTTAGAAGTACCCCTCTTCATAGGACAGACAGAGAGGGGTGTTTAGGCAATTATAGAAAGAGAGTTCTAGAAAATATGAAAGGAACCTAAGAACACAGGCAGCAGCTGTGACCAGCCTGCTGAGTGTGGGGTGGACCTCCAGGCCCCAACTATCTTCCAAGGGCAACTCAGCAAAACCCCGGTCTCCTCTATCCTCACGCTTTCAGTTCAAAACATTAGTAACACATGTGGTAGCAGGTTTGGGGGTGTCATTTCCTGAACACACTCACCATTGATGCAATTCTGGATGCCATTTTTCTCCTTCGTTATTGTTTCAAAGCTGAACAATTCTCATCCCTACAGCTCAATGGTTCATAATTTCCAAATAGCGTGTGATGTTCATTGGACTGAGAAAACAAATTTAGATACAGTATTTAAAAGCCATATGGAAACCTACTATTTTGTAACCATATATAAAGATATAAAAGACTTTGAAGGGAGACACCTCGCATGGAATAAGCTGCTCTCAGAAGCCCTCCTGTTAAACAAAAAACCGAGGGATGATACATTTCTTTAGAATAACTTCATGACCTGTTACTGAGAGAGGTCCCAATGGTGTTCCAAACAATACAGGCTCTTGGAATTCCTCCTGTTTGCCCACTATAAATGGATACTAAGACCCCATTGCTGAAGATGCCACATACCTAGGATGTATGATATAGAGTAAATAAACTGTAACTAGACCTAGAAACTTCCTCTCTACTGACTAGTTTTCATAGTCCCAGAGGGTGCTATGTAGGCTGAGGGAGGAGCAAAGGTATCAATAGCCTTGCCTGGCTGTGCAGCCTATGATTAACGATTTGAACCTTCCAAGCAAGATGTGTCAACCTGTGCAATAATGGCACAATAGTTATGGGGGTGTGCAATTGTTCTTTTATTGATCTTCAAGGGGGGAATCCATTCCTGGTGCTGTAATTCTGGTCAAATACCCATGGCAGAGGAGATCATAGGCCACAGTAGGGAGGAGGATTGGATACTGTTGTTTAACTAAGTTGGCATACTGTCCAACAACCTTCTAAATACCTATTGTTTTTATTCCCATAGATGGACACCACTTGGTGTCTTAGTCGGAAAGCCTCTCTTTTCCAGCGAATGACTCAGAAAGTCGAACTGTGTGTGAGAATAAGCGACAAGAGTTCTCAACCTTGAACCGACATTTATACCAGGGAGCTCTGGGGAAGGCGTAGAAAGAAGTTGCTGGAAAACTTGACTGCAGTCAGGAACTCACAGAAGCTGCAGCTGCCGGAGCTGCCGGCTTCATGGAGTGAGGGAATCATTGCCTTCAGTGATGCCCCTAACAGCGACCCCACCGGGCTCCAGCAGACACTGCCAGTTCAGTGGTTACGCAGATGGGCCCGCTTCAACTAAAGGGGTCATAAAACAAAACTAAAAGCCATGAGCTTGGAAAAGGGAGAGGTAGGAAAGAGTGGGGAAGTGGGGTTAATATCGACGGAAAGGAAGAAGAGATAACCTGGGGAGAGATGAATCAGATGTATGAAATTGTCAAACAACAGGATTGATTAATCAGTAAACATAGAAGGAAACACACACACACAGAGACACACAGACACACACAGCCACGGACACATACACATATACAGACACATACACATACCACCACCACCACCACCACCACCACCACCAGAAAGAACCCAAAATTATTCGGAAATATAAACTATTAAAAAAGAAAGGACATCAGGAAGTGACCTTGGCTTTAATTTGAATTAAAAAAAAACCCAAAATGAATTAAATTGACTTCAGCGATAAACCATGCTTTGCAACTTAATTGGACATTACTGAACTAGAGAGTGCCTTGATTAGGAAAGTGAGCATGACATGTCCTCTCAGCTCCTGCATGCCACGTGGACATGCTCTCAGGAAGGGCTTCCACCACCAGGAGGGACATGCAGGGAAAAGCGAGCCTGGCGACCTCAAGCACCTGAAGCAGCAAGATTTTGTGTGACACTAATAATCTTGTGAGTGAATGCCGGAGATGTGCTTTGTGGCATGTTCCAGGCTCAAATGCTGCAACATGCAGGGGTGCTAGGTCCCTGACAGTGTCATATTAATTTATGGCAAGTAAACAGCCATTACCAGGATTCATAAAAGGGATAATTAATGGTATTGTTAGCTTTTAAAAAATAGAAAATAAATGGCCACTTACTAGTGGTTTTGAAATGCTAATGAATTACTGTGGGATCACTTCCAGTGAGTTATGTTTATCCCCCCAAGCCAGTTTGGCAAATGCAGTATAGAATTCTCCTGGCTGTTGCTCCTAAGTTGACCTTTCTAGAGCATTCTAAGGGGAAATGGAAGGCTGTCCATTGAAGACCCCCTTGATGGTGGTCTCAGGTGGGGCTCTTCCTGGCAGGGCAAGGTGGGCAGAAATCTTTGTTAGGGCATGATTTGCTAGTACTTATAATTTAAAAATTTAAGAGTAATTATTGTGGTGTGTGTGTGTGTGTGTGTGTGTGTGTGTGTGTGTGTGTGCGCGCGCATGTATCAACCACATTTCGAGTGTGGAGTTCAGGGAAGAATTTTTAAGTGTTGGCTTCTCTCTTTGCACTGGGGGTTCAGGGTATGGAACCCAGGGGCTCAGGCTTACAAGGCAGGGACTTTTACCCCTGCTCCATCTCAATGGCCTGATTTGCTGGTATTTTTAAAAAGGCATATTTCATACTAAAGAACAGGCAACAGAATGATCTACAGATTAGGTGTGGCATGGGAATTAGAGAAAAAATAGAATAATGGGCCGTGGAGGTAGTTCAGTTGGTAAAGTGCTCGTCTTGAAAGCGTGGAGGCCTGAGTTCAATCCCCAGAATCCTTGTAAAAAAAACAAAACCAAAACCAACCAACCAACCAACCAAACAAAAAACTATGGTGCTCCTAATTCCAGTGTTGGAGAAGCAGAGGCAGTCTCCTCTGGAGGCAAATCCCCAAGCCTCAGGTTCCAGTGGGAGACTCTGTCTCAAAACAATGTGAGTGACTCCTTCAGAAGGATATTCAAGGCTGACCTCTGACTTCCACGTAGACATGGACATGTATGTGGACACCACCCCCACTAAATGCAATAAAACAAGATAGCGGACAAGAAGAAACTGGCCTTCATAAACTGCATTTCAAAGTCAGGACATCAACTTCCCTTTGACTGTTGAGTAAAGCCTTTCACTTCTGGTCTGGTCACTTTGGGAAATACTGCATGAGGACCTGTTGTTTCATGGGATTCAAAGCTCTGTTACCTTCCAAATCACTCATCCCTAAACAGTCTTGAACATTTTGTTCATTGGTTCTAATTCTCCTATATTCACTATGCATATTCATACTTCAAAAAAAGAAAAAGACGTCCCCCTTCCCCTGCAGCTGACCTCCAGGGTAGAGGCAAACAAAGGACTCTGTCCCTGTTCCCCCGGGAGCAAAGATCAGCACACTAGCTCACCACGCCACACAGTCACTCAATCTTGCAGCCTTGCTTTGGTCAGTTGTGATGAGGACAGCTCTGACTTAAGGGCCCGGTAGAGACAGCAGCTTCTTGTATCATCACATCTTGGTCAGTGGAAAACAGTGCAGCCCTGTCTAGCCCTGTGGTTAGAGACTTCTCATCACAGATTTGCTCCAACACTCCCCCCCCCCCCCCCGCAGACCCGTCTCTTCCCTATGTGGGAATATTTGCCCTCGATTCATAGATTTTTAAGAATTGGAGCTGTTGTGTGGTAGCCCTTTCTGCTGGTGTCAAAGCCTCACTGTTCAGCACTGAAGAAATCTCAAGTAAACAGACTTGTCTCCAACACAGACAAACCATAGCCCAGGAAAACCATTACAAAGGAGCACAAAGTGCCCTGTGCAAAGCAAACAAACAAACAAACAAACAAACAAACAAACCCATCAGCCAACCACGTTTGGGGAAAGTTGACTAAAGCTTTTTTTTTTTTGTTGCTAAGGCCCGATGCTGGGGAGGTTCCCCACCTCCCCTTTTAAATTAGTGGCAGCAGTCCACTGCCTGGGAACACAGAGGTTACCAGGAGCCCCTGGGACACTTCTCTTGCTTCCACAGTTAAAAGAAAATCTGCTTTAATTGCATTGCAATCTTTAGAGGGAGGCCCACAGCAGTCCACACTTTGAGGATTTATACATGGCGCTTACAGACTCCACGATTCTACATTTGAAATATAAACAGCTCAGTGGCAATTGGCTTCATTTTTTACTCTTGTTTTAAAACTCATCCCTCTCCTACCTTTGAAGTGCAGAGAGCTCTCTTAGTCACCAGCCATTCTGGATGGCAAAATGTTAATCAGGAGAATTTATTTTCTGTGCTAACAAATGTTTTCCTTAGAGATTTTTTTTTTTTTAAAAAAAAACATTTTAGACAGAACTTTTTAAAAAAAAGGTATAAATCAAGTCAGATGGAGGAGAAATTTCCCCAGGGAACAATGTCTTCATCTGAAAGATGCTTTGGGTTTCTGAGATGCTCCAAGAGGGTACAGCTTCCACAGACAGGAGAGATGGCCACTGAGACACGGAGTCAAAGAATCATTTCCTCTAAGGGGATTTATTACATTGATAAAAAGGGGGCAGCAGTAGGGGCTGGCTGTGTGGCTGAGGGACAGAGTAGTCACCTAGCATGCAAGGCCTTAAGTTCCATCCCCAGCAATGAAGATGAAAAGAAATAAAGGCAAATAATGATAACGATAATAAGGTAAAGAATTAATGAGACAATCTCAGCACAGTTAAAAAGGCGTCCCAGCAGCATTCTGCCATTGCATATGAATAACCGAGAGACTTTTCTCCTGGGCTCTGATCAGCAGATTTGATATATGGATCGCGATCAATTTTTTCTTATGGCAAATCTATATGTTATTCTCTGTCTTCATTTGGTGCTATTTGCTGAGTGGCTGTTACTCAGGGCCAGAGGTCGCTCCCTGGCAGTGGAGGCAGCCGGGTAATCTTTTAGTCTTCATAAGAAGAGTGCGAGATATTAAATCACACTTGACGTACCTGAGGCCCAGCAACTTCATCCATATTTTATCTGCTGTAAATTTAATACCACAGCACTTTTTAGGGTGATGTATTTATTAACTGGCTGGGGATGAGCAGTACAGAAATTCAGTTTGTTCAGGAAAATAAAATGAAGACAGTCTGACAAGTTTGAGAAGTAAGCACAATGGCTATTTATTACTTTTTAAATACACGGTCTGTTGAAATGTCTTTAGCAGTGTTTGTTCAATAAATGCAGAATGCTTTCTAAATCATCTCAGCTTGATTTCTTTTTTTGAATTTTAATAAAATCTTCTTCTCTTAAGGCAGGTGGCTTCCCCCACCTACAGTGGTTCAGTTTCCTGCTTGCTTAGTGCTCTTGGGAAGAACCAAGGCTTTGTTCCTGGTGAACCACCCTGCATTGCCGAACTGTGAGAAACCGAGTCACAGTCAGACTTGGCTGTAGTTTGATACCTGCCCCCTAGGTCAGTTGGGAACATTTTTTGTCATTAGAATCGTTAAGAGGACTTCCCTCCTTTTCTTTGGAGCATAGGTATAGACAAAATATTTTGAAGGCTGTTTGAGAGCATGACCATTTAGCAAAACTGTAGTAGGACCCATCTGGGGATATGACATCCTCAGCCATGAGCTTTTGACCAGGTTTATCGTAGCAGGCATGAATTCCCACTTATGGACTCAGCCCTAGCTAGGATACCTTTATCAGCTCCCCATCTCAAGTCTCAGGGATCTGTGTGAAAAAGGAGATGGAAAGTTTTTAAGAGCTAGAGGTGATGGATGATGCAGAGGCAATTTTGTCTTCCAGACACTATGGGACCGGTGCACATATGAATGCACAGAGACTGTGACAGCATACCCAAGAACTGCACAAGTTCAAGCCAGAAAGAGTCTCAGCACCACAAGAGGAAAGTGGGCCCAAAACCTGTTCCTAGCCAAGAAGCTATTTGCAATTGATACCTGCTGGGAGAGGGACACTCCGTTTCCTTCAGTAGAGGACACTGGGTATATTAGCTATACCCCAGGGCAGGCCCCATGCTCAGGAGTAGTTGGCCAACACAAAACAGACTCCATGATCTTTATATGCCTCTTTTTGTTTGCCTCTTTTTTCCTTTTTGTTTGGCTGTGTTTTGATTTTTGTAGGGGATTGAGAAAAAAAGAACATGGAGTTGGGAGGGGAGTGGTTGGGAGAATGTGGGAGGAGCTGGGGAAGCAGAAAGAATATGCTTGAAACATACTGCAAAACAATATTTTTAAAGTCAATACAATAAAAAACAAATCTGTGTGCCCAGTGTGAGCAAACATTCCTGAGGCAGGGGCAGGAGGATCTCTGGAAGTTTGAGGCCACCATGGTTTTATGTAGTGAGTTCTAGGCCAGCCAGAGCTACAAAGTGGAGACCCTGTCTCAAGAACAAATAATCCCAACAAAATAAAGTAAGGTTGGACACAGGATATGACTCAGTCAGAGAATGCTTGCTCACCACTCCGGAGGCTCTAGGCTGTCCTTACCTTTCAAAAATCAAGAAGACAGAAAAAAAAAATACAAATCCAAACTTTCTTCTGGCTGGGTGTGGTGACACACACTTTTCAAACTCCTGGGACTGTGTAGGCTGAGGTAGAAAGACCAGGAGTTCAAGGCCATCCTGAACTACAGTGCCAGATTTTAATTTCAAAAATTAACAAGTAAGTAGGGGCCAATGAGAGACTTAGCAGGTAAAAGCGCTTGCAGGGCAAACCTGGGGGCCTGGGTTCAAACACCAGAGCCTACAGAAGGTCAAGAGGAGAAAATTCTCTAACCGGCACGTGCAGCCTATAGTATGTACTCGTGTACACACACACACACACACACACACACACACACACACACACACACACACACACACACACACAATCCAATTAATTAATTAACTAACTAGCTAATAAAAGTTTAAAAGCTGCCTTCAAAATTAAAAGAGAGAGAGAGAGAAATTGTTTCTTTGTCTTTCTCCACTTTGATATTCCTCGTATTTCATAGCATTTATCCTGAAAAATTTGTATTTCCTCCACGAATGCCAGACTGTTAGGGAGATGCATACACCAGCCCTCTTCCTTCCTGACTGTCTGGTGACTTAAGATCTCAGCTGTTTGTGGAGGAAGGAGATGAAGCCTGCTGTATTTATTTGCATTGTCTTCTCAAGGAATTTTCTATTCCTTCCGTTTTCTGGAAATTTCAGGGTTGCCAACCTTAGCCGAGCTTAGAGCTCTGTATGCTTGAGCCAAGTGGAGACAGCATTCTTATGGCGATCACAGGTCTTTTCCTGTCTTCACTTGGAGATCACTGGCTCTTTTTGCCCATGAACATAGGAGCCAATCAGCGTCGGAAGTTGACATTTTAAGGACATCTGGAAGACCCTGTTCCTTCCATGGTTAGAAGGGTCAAAGGTCTTCGCTGCACACAGTGGGACTAGAGAATAGTTTTCTCAGAGAGTGTCACTCACAGAAGCAGCACCTGGGTATTGTTGGGCATTGTGTTCTCATTCCCACCCAGGGTGCCGAATCATAGCTCTGTGGTGGCCTCAGCAGCCCTTGTTTCCACAAATGCTCCTGATACTCCGGCTGTCTGCTCCAGTTTGAGAATTGCTGGATTCCAGTCCCCATGGACTGCAAACAGATGCTTTGTCTGTGATCTCTGAATTCTCCGTCAGGCCCTTCCTGACACAGAACAGACTTCTGGAATGATCTGCCACATCACAATCCTCTGGGAGAAAATCCTTATTTGATTGACTTTAGAAATACCACTCTAGTCAAGTGCATTCCAATGCCAAGTTCAAATCCTGTTTTGTATTAGTGTATTTAAAATCATCTCTTGAAGCAACTTTTTGGAATCTGGCTCTTGCTTTCCTTAGACTGAGGCAGTCAAGGAAATGAACATGCTTTGAGGAAAAGAAAATGGATATCAGGAATTCCTTTCGTCCTGTTAGGTGTATGGGTGTTTTGCTGGCATGTATATGTGGCATCTGTACTGTGTGTGTACCTAGAGCCACTGGAGGCCAGAAGAAGGTGCCAGAGACCCTGGGATTGGAGGGAAATGGTTGTGAGTTTCCGAGTGGGTGCTGGGAATTGAACCGCAGTCCCCTGGAAGAACAGCAGTGTTCTTAAGCGAGGAGCCATCTTTGTAGGCCTCAAGAGTTCTTTTCAACAGTCCACTTCCAGAACTTTGAAATTCTGTGGCAGTGTGCCAACTCCTGTTTCTTTAGTATCCATAAAACAATCCTCTTCTAAATAAGATATGGATTTCAGGAAATGGTGTGTGATCCAAGTGGGTGTTCACTGTTTTCTTTTTCCATGGAATGTTTAAGACTGGACATAATGTACAAGTGAGGGAATGCTTCAAACATCTTTTTTAGACATATTCACCCATCTAACCTTCCATGCACAGTCTTCTGAATGTACTTTATCTCATTCCCTAGTATTTTTCTTTTTCATGGTGTAGGGGAAACGTGGGGGCATGCCTACATCAAGAGACAGACTAAGGAGAGAAACCATAGCACATTTGATTGTTGTCTTTATCTGACCTGAGAATCTTTATACCCACAGACCAGAGGTTCTCAACCTTCCTTACACTGCGACCCTTTAATGCAGTCCCTCATGTTGTAGTAACCCCCAATCATAAAAATTATTTCATTGCTACTTCATCACTGTAATTTTGCTACTGTTATGAATCATAATGTAACTAGTTTTGGAGATAGAGAGTTGTCACAGGGGCTGTGACCCACAGGTTGAGAACTACTGCCATAGACCCAGACTAACGGGAGAGACCATGACACCTTTGATGGTTGTCTTCATGTGACCTGAGAGTCTTTAGACCTGTGGACCCAGACTGAACCAGCCTTTAATGCTTAGGCTAGGGGAGCATGAGCCTCCCTGTGGAAATGTGATGCTCAGATTCTTCCTGGCTCCTCTCTGTATTCCTTCCCCCGAATATGGGGCAGAGCACATGACTCCTGTGCTGTAGAGCATTTTCAGGGTAACTGTGAGACAGAAGTGAGGGTTACTGTGGTGTTTCTAGTCTTTTGGACTGCCTTTGGGGAAGACGGATTCTAATTTGTAAGATCTGAGTGGGGAAAAGGAATTCTAAATCCAAGCGTTTCCTTGGCGAAAGGGAGCAGCCCGAGAAGGTCAGAGAAAGACTTTGCTTCGGAGGTGGAGTCAGGGGCCAGAGTCAGGGGCCTTCCAAGGACAGTGTCATTTTCTGGACCCCAGGACCAGCTTTGGAAGATGTGAGCCTCCACATACATCAAATGCCATGGTAAGCAAGTCATCTACCTCAGCCTGATCCTCACTGCACTCACCTCTTCAGATCTGCCTCTTTCCCCAGCACATAATCATTCTGCCCCCTCCCCACTCATTTTACCACCATGTACAAGTGAGCTTATCTTATGAAGGTGGTGTCCACGTGTTTTGATGGGACTGAACAAACATTAAGTGTGTTTGCAGAACCAGAACATCATCGGAATCTATTAGTCTCATTAGCAGCCTTTGTTTCTGTTTTTATTCTGAAACTTTTTATTTTAAGAATAAATTCAATCATGCATATTTAGTTGTTGTTGTGTGTATGTGTGTATGTTGGGGGGGGCAGTGTGGGTGCATATGAGGAGGCCAGAAAACAACTTCAGGGAGTCAGTTCTCTTTTCCACCTGTGGGTCCTGGGGAATCAACCTCAGGGTATCAGGCTTGTAAGCGAGTGCTTTTACCTGTGGCAGCATCTAGCCAGTTCTCTGGACTTTTAAATGTATCTGTATTAGCCAATCTTCATAAATCTTAACTTCAGCAGCTGGGGGCAAAAATATATATGATATATACATATGTATGTATGTATGTATGTATGTATGCATATGTACATACAAACATTGTTGAAAAATATTTATATGCATGCAATAAGTAAATGTAAATAGTTTATATGTCGCACATGCAATCCATGAGTTTCAAAGAGAGACACACATAAAGTAGCCAGAACTGTGATAGAATATAGAAAAAAAATGTTCTATATAGATTCTGTTATTATCCTGGTTAAGTTTTTGTTACCTTGACACAAGCTAGGGTCATTTAGGAAGAGGAAACCTCAACTGAGAAAATGTCTCAACCTGATTGGCCTGTAGGAAAGTCTGTGGGGGCATTTTCTTATTTCATGATGGATGTGGGAGGTCCCAGCCCACCGTGAGTGGTGTCATTCCTAGGCAGATTGTGTTGTGTTGCATAAGAAAGTAGGCAGAACAAGCCTTGGAGAACAAGCCAGTAAGCAGTATTCTTCCACGGCCTCTGCTTCAGCTCCTGCCTCCAGGTTCCTGCCTGACTTCCCTTAGCAACAGAACAGCTGTTACCTTGTGACCTGGGATATGTAAGCCAAGTTAAACCCTTTTCTCCCTAAGTAGCCTTTTGTCATGGTCTTTTTCACAGCAATGGAAACCCAGAGACGCTACAAAGTGAGATTAGATACTATTTAGGAGACATTGTTTTACTATACCTGTAAATGCTTCAATCTGATATACAAACATTGCTATAAAATCCTGAATATTTACTGTTGGTGGTTTTTCTATTAGTGAGGTTTTCCTGGCAGCCCCTTTACTTTATTAGAATAAATCTCTCAGATAAATATAATATGTTATTTAAGTATTTAACATATTTGCAGCTTCAGAATGAAAACTAAGAGATATAGCTAGGCAGTGCTTAAGCATGAAGCTTGGAACAGTGTTCAAATGCCACATCTTTTCATTCCTTTTTGTATTAATTAACCTTGAGTAAATTAATACAAATCTCTTCCTCACTTTATTTATAAAATGACACAAGTAAAAAGACCTACCTACTAACGTATTACAAAAATTAAATGAGTTAATATGGTATAAAGGCTAAAGGCTAGAGAAAACCTTGCTTTTATTTATTCATATAATTGTATTTAATGCATTCTATTCTTTATAATGTGTAGTGCTTGTTTGTAGAGGAATCCAAAGTGAGTTCTAGATTTCTTTTGTATTTCTGTCGCAAGGAAGGGGCCATTAGCTTATATTAATATATATTATATTTAGTCATGAGTCCAAGGAAAGGTGTGGCATCTGGACTTGCTCCAAGTGTTTGTTTATTGTCTGTGTTCTGAGAGGGGAGAATGTGAAGGGAAAAGACAAAAGACTGTTGATTCAAGGTTCTAGAAGAGTAGAGAAGCATCTAGAACACAGCCCTTTCCAATTTCAGGGACTTTCATCAAGTCTCTTCACTTTTGCAAAATCAATTACTGACTCCCAAGGCCTGTACTGTCTCTCACATATTGCTGTGTTGAAAGTACTCTTTGTGTATGACTGTATTGGATGGTAGTACTTTACGGAGAAAATTCAGGTGAAATGAGGCAAAGAGAGGGGGGCCCTAATATAGTAGGATTGGTGTCCATATGGGACAAGGAAGCAAGACTGGCCACAGAAAGGAAAGGCCATGTGAGGACTCAGATGAGGCCGCATGTAAGCTAGGCACAAAGGCCTCACCAGAAATGGATCATGTGGATACTCCAACTTCATCCTCTGAACTCTGAGAAAATACATTTCTGATGTTCAGGCTTATAGCTGAAAGTTTTCCTGTGTCCCGCCCGGTCTGCAGCCACTCAGACCCAAGTAAACACACAGAGGCTTATATTAATTAAAACTGCTCGGTCATTAGCTCAGGCTTACTACTGACTAGCTCTTACACTTAAACTCAGCACATTTCTGTTAATCTATATGTTGTCATGTGTTTTGTGGCTTTACTTGTGTGCCACTACATGCTTCTCCCTGGATAGCGGGCTGGCACTCCTCACTCAGCCTTCCTCTTCCCAGAATTCTCTTGGTCTGCTTATCCCACCTATACTTCCTGCCTGGCTACTGGCCAATCAGCAGTTTACTTATCAACCAATCAGAGCAACGTATGTACAGCATACAGAGTGACATCACCCATCACAGGCTCTACCGTCTTCCGTATTTTGTTATATCAGCTGGAGCGATGACACCTGGCTCTGGAATTTTGAGGGGATTGCTAAAGAGCAGAGAGCAGAGGTCTTACCACTTCCCTCTTCCTCCTGCGTGATGGTCACAGCTCCATGACATGAGAAGCTTTTCTGGGGGAGGGGAGGGGAATTGGTCCAGGAACAGACCTGGATCCACCCTCTGGGGAAAATGGATGCCTATGTTGAATAGGGACTGAGCAGCCTTCATTCCCACGTCATCCTCTGCCCCAAGGCTACCATCAAGGCTTTAGGAAAGTGAAATGGCTTTTAGTCCCCCAAACCAGGCACGTATGAATTTTAACCCTTACAGCTCTCAGGGCAAGCAACTACTTGTCCCGGGTCCACTTGGAATCTATGGACGCGGTCTTGGGAAGTGGGGACTTTGCAGTTGTAGTCAAGTTAAGATGAGGGTAGTCCTTGATCCAACAAGGCCCAATATTTCTTATGAGAACAGGGAAACTGAGACATGGCTACGTAGGAGACTGCTTGGTGAAGTGGGGGCAGGGACTGGGATGACACACTCAGTGGTTAAGGGACACTATGAGTTGCTGGGAACCTCAGGAAGCCAAAGAAAGCCAGATTGGGCTCTGCCTCAGCAGGCCTCAGAGGGGTCAGAATTTTGCCACTGATTTGATTTCAGACCCCAGACCCATGGGAGAGTAAGGTGCTGCTGATTTAGCACAGTGATTATTTGCTGTGTTGACCCTAGGAAACTAGTAGAATGCCTCAGATTTAAATAAACTACAAATGGAAATAACATAAATTCAGGGATGAAGGACAAAATTTAATATAAATCAAAAATTGCAATAATTCCCAAACAATGCCCACAGATTTGTAATTTAGGAGGGTGTTAATAAAATGAGAAAATAAGTGTAATTGAACATTTCTGTCCCATCAGTAACTCCCAAATGCCCAGTAGCCACATAATTGACTCAGAGGCTTAATATTACTTTTAAATACTCGGCTGGTAGCTCAGCATTATTACTAACTAGGTCTTACACTTAAAGTAACCCATAATTCTTATGTATGTTTATCCACCTGGCTTGGTACCTTTTCTCAGTCTGGCATTCTTATCTTGCTTCCTCTGCATTTGGCTGGCAACTCTGACTCCATCCTCATCCTTCCCAGCATTCTCAGTTTGGCTTTCTCACCTAACTGTATTCTGACTGGCTATAGGCCAAATCAGCTTTTATTATCAACCAAAGAGAGCAACACATATTCACAATGTACAGAAGGACATCCCACGGTAAATAAGTATGTAGTTACCTGTTCAGGTAGCTGCTATGGGGTTATACACTACTTGGAAGGCAATGATCTGAACATGGAAGCTGTACATTTCAGGACTCTTAAGAGGTGTTTCTATAATGCTCCTGAGGTGTGGGATAGCTAGATTCCTCTCCATCAGTCACACTCAAGAAATCCAGCTCTCATGTGTGTGTGTGTAACTAACTGTTGTAGGTGGTGGGAGTTGTGAATGAAACCAACCTGATCCCTACTGTACTACATCCAAATTTTTGGCTTTTCCCAAACTTTTCTCTAAGAATCTAGAAGCTTGGGGCTTGTTCATGCAGCCCTGAGGAATTGCAGCTGAGGGATATGAGGACCCCCTTTCCTACCCAGAGCGCGCGCGCGCGCGCGCACGTGTGTGTGTGTGTGTGTGTGTGTGTGTGTGTGTGTGTGGTGTGTATGCACACTTGTGTGTGCAGGTACACACACCTAATGCACTAGTGTGTGAGGACAGAGGAGAGAATTGGGTTGCTTCCCATCTTGCTTTTTGAGAGTCTCTGACAATCTGACTCTCACCATCTCCTCTAGCCTGCTCTGGCGAGCTCCTGTGACTGAGCTATCTCAACCCTACTCCCTGACCCCAGTGCTGGGGTGAGAGGAAAGTTCATGCTTCGCCTTTATATGGATGCTGGGGATTTGAACTTAGGTCCTCTTGCTTTCACAGCAAATTCTTTTAACTACTGAGGTGTCTCATTATTCTCCTCCCTAACAAGAGAATTTAAATAATAAAATCCAAGTCCCATGATCTCCCCAAACTCAACAAAACAACAGAAAACATAGGAAAAAGATAAGAAAGCTAGAGCTACAGAAGAAGTCAGAGAAAGGAAGGAATACAAGTCCTGCACTGAGCATAAGAAGTGACTGGGAGACAGGCAGGGGGCAGAATGGCCTTCGGAATGGAGGCTGTTTCATGAGTGCTCAGACCAACTAGGGGAAGCAAGGGAACTAAAGGAGGTCTGACAGACAGACACAAATATGGAAGCCTGGAGTCAGACAGTGTGAACACACTCTGATTGAGTGTACCTACCACCATCCACCTGGATCCTCAGTGTATTTACCACATACAGCACTGGGACAGTGCTTAGCTAGGTGATCTCTGAAGGTGAACAGGCTCAGGATGTAAACACACGGCAGAAGGAAGCTGCAATTGCTATTTTTTTTTCACACACTGGCCAGTCATCTATTTACACTCCTCCTTGGACTAGAGAAAGAAGGTGTTGCCAATTTTGCTCTCTACCCATATAGGGAAAGGCTTCGCCAATTTCCCATGAGTACGAGGCCTTGGTCCTTTTCATGGCTGTGCCCATGTTAACAATATACATTCACTCAGGACTTCATTAGCTCAAAACTTCTTCCACTCCCTCCCTACACATGAGCATGAAAAGCAAAGTTCAAATGCATTCATCATGTTTCACAGAGATGACTCTTGCCTACATTAGATAAGAAGGATATCAAAGGTAGGAGAGGCTTCAAGGAAATTCCACCTTGGATACTGTCTCTGAGAACTTCCAGAAATGTTTTCAATCCTTCATTTGGTGGGATGCTTTTTGAATACTAAAGTATTTGCGTATGCATAACGAGATACTTGGTTGGTGTAAGCCAAATTTAAACATGAAATTTATTGATGATTCATATGCTCCTTATATACACAGCCTAAAGGTAATTAATTCCTGTAATATTTTTTGATAACTTTGTTCATGAAGAAGTTTTTATGATGTCACTGTTCCTACCTGTGATGCCACATTTCAGGTGCTATAGTTTTGAATTAGGAATGTTCAAGTTTGTCAAAATCCCCCAAGTCCCAGGTGTAACATTCCATAGAAAAAGTTGGTGTGAAGGCAAAAATGCATTTCCACAGAGTTCTATTTAAAAAAACAAAACAAAAACATGCTCATCAGAAACAGTGGGCTGGCTTTTGGAGAATGCATGCATATCTGCATGACCGGGGACAGGTCTCCTTGCACTTTCTATGGTGTTCTTATGGAATGACGTGGTCACGATGGTGAGCTTCATTTAACCAAATGGGTACACAGAGAACAGGGGTACACAGAGAACAGAGGTGGTAGCTGGGGTTGGAATGCAGACTCATGGGTATATTGGTCTTCTTCATTGTGCACTATTCTTTGGACCACCTGATGCTCAACACTTTGTTTTCTGTGTCAGTGAGTAACTGGGTACCATCTTGTGTTTACCGAATGCAGTCTGTCAATCAGAGGCATGGAAATCTGTATTTCTATAAGCGATCTAACTCCCCTTCCTTTGCTGTTCTCTGTCTCTGTCTCTCTCTCTGTCTGTCTCTGTCTCTCTTTCTCTGTCTCTCTCGGGCAGACGTTTGAGCTACTCTTGTGCATGGAATGGAGGGTTCCTGCCTTTGTGTGCTCGCTGGATTGGATCCTTGTCTCATTTCATGAAATGCTGAGGGTCAGACATCGGTTGAAGTCCTCCTCATTTTCATACAGGAAGATTTGGGTAGGGGCATGGGAAGCCCATGAGAGGGAAGCGGGACCAAAGAGAGCGGTGAAGAGGAGACACATCGGAGATGAGAAAGGCAGATGAAGCAGAGCAGGACATGAATGCCCACTTGAAGCTGCAGGAGAGGAAGTATCCAGGGCGGGATGAAAAAGAGAGGGAGGAGATCAAAGGAGCCAGCCTCATGGCTCCCCCATGTTCCTATGATCACCCACCACCCTGACACTTTCTAGCTCCTTTACTTAATCGAGCCTGTGAGGGTGGAGAAAAGTTCGCACGCCAAAGTCAAGGTGGAAGGGGCAATAGTCATGCATAAGTGATTTATACCCTTTTACTTTGAAAAACGGTTTTAGAAAAAATCCCCCCTCCACCACTCAAATAGCAAATGAAAAATGCAGTACCGACTGGCAGCCTTTTAATTCCTTTTATAATTCAACTTGAATTTGTGAATCAGAGTCTCTTGTCCATGTTGAAAAACCTCCTCAGGTGATTTTGATGTGCGCCCCCACTTAATAATCCCCAGCTAGAGCGTCTCAAGGGTCCTTTTTAACTCTGACAATCGATTTTTACCAAGTCTTCACAGAACAAATGTCATAGGTGCGTGGGGAGGAATTTCATCTTGCTTTGGATCTGAAATAGAAGGTTCCGAGCCTTTCTTAACATGTAGGCTGCCGATTCCTTCCCACGGTGCCTGAGATGCAGTTTACCCTGCATGTGGCCTATTTTCAGGTTTCGAGTGGGTTTGGGAATGTCCCTAGAGCAACACTGTGCATTTGAAACAGGACAAGGTGGACAGACTGGTACTAGTTCTGCGGACACTGAGACTTGAGTGCCCAGTTCCCCACGGAGCTTGGTGTCCAGAGGAACTGAGAATTACCGCACAAGTTATAATAGACTCCAAACAGGCAGAGCAGTTAGAAAAGCCAGTGCCAGCGAAGCCTGAACCGCCCCGCTTTTGATCAGTGGGCTGAGCTGACACACTCCAGGCCAGGCACATGGAGGGCAGCCCTGCCTGGCTGAAAGGACCACACAGCAAAGAGCACAAAGCCAAAGCCCAGCTTGGAGCAGTGGCTGGAGAGAGCAGGGGACTGCTGGTGAGTGCGAAGTCGAGCAGCACCAAGGGAATGCCCTGGGTCTGTGCAGTCCCCATGCCCCTGTGTGCTAAGGGCATGGAGGAGGTGGCTTCTGCTTTCCTTGGGGGGACTACAATTAGTGGCTTCTCATCAGTCTTTTTCACTTCATCCCAGGTTTGTATTTCCTAGCGATCTCCCTCTCTCTCTGTCTCTGTCTCTCTCTTTTATTTTTAGATTTTTGAACTGACACAATTTATGACATTGATCATGTCGGGGTAACTAGCACATCTCTCTGCTCAGTACACACCATCTCTGTTGGGGACACTTAAAGTCTTCTCTTCCAGCTTCTTTGAGATACACAGTCCAGCACTGCTATATGTGCGTCACATGAGGGGTGTATGGAGTTGTACACATGCATGTTCTATGTAAGGAACTTGTGTACGTGTGTGTGTGTGTGTTCCTAGTTTGTGTGTATGTGTGTGTATGTGTTGTAAGGAGTGTATGTGAGGTTGTGTGCATGTGCCATGTGAGGTGTGGGAAAGAGATTATATGGGGGGGTATGGGTGTGTGTGTTATGTGAAGTATGAGGGGTATTGTATGAGGGCATTTTATGTGTGTCATGTGAGGTGTGGGGAGGTTGTATGTTATACCAGGTGTGTGTGTGTGTGTGTGTGTGTGTGTGTGTGTGTGTGTGTGGTGTGAGGTGTTGTATTTGTCATGTAAGGTATGTGTGGGGGTTTGAGTGTATATTCCATGTGGGGAGTCTGTGTGGGTCTATGTGTGTGTTATATGAGGTGTGTGTGTGTGTGTATGTGATGTGAGGTGTATGTGATTCTCTATGTGTGCCATATGAGGTATGGAGAGTGTTATATATGTGTGTCTTGTGAGGATGTGTGGGTTTGTGTGTCATGTGATGTACCTATGTGCTCTCTACACTATGCAGAATTGTCCCAGGGTCAAACTCACCACAACCCAGTCAGCTGAGGGCTCAGAGTGGGGTTGGCAGTGGAGCACAGCTTGATTTGCAAGCCTGAACGTGATCCCTTCTTGGGCCCCTGAACTTGCTTTGTCGTGAGCACACATTTTGTTAAAGGTGCTTATTCTGTGGGTTGGTTTCAATCAGAAATAGCTCAAAATTCATGTTCCTCTCACTCTTCTTTCTTATCTCCATCTCTTTCACTTCATTTTGTAATGTCCCTGCCCTCCAGCTGTCCCAGCAGTTAACTGGACCTTCTAAGTTGGCCCTCTACTGGCTGGGTGAGGGTGACAGGCATGTGGCTGTCACCTGCCTCAGGTAGCTCCTGTCTCTGCAGCTTTCTAGGTACATGGACGGTACTCTTCATTGGATGTCACTGCATGGATGGTGTGCCCTGGGCATTTTGGGAAAATCCCAATGTCCACAGCCAAGCCCATTGAGAAATAACTAAACATCTGGTATTTCTTAATGTTCCAGCTGATAGTGTACAGCTAGCAACCTTTGAGAACCAGTACATAGCATCACCAACAAGTGGTCATGAGGCCACACTTTTTCTTGGGGGACTATTGGCATTTAATGGTCACTGGGGGAAGGGGAAGCATTTTTTTAATTTGAATTCTATTTTAGTGGCATGACCACCAGAAAGCTGCCCAAGCTCCAGCAAATAACTCCATCTACGCTTGTGCAAGCAATTCTCATTAAACTCAATGGGACATCATTCACACACACATACACACACACACACACACACACACACACACACACACACACACACAAGCAGGAGGGGGAACTTCTTGGGATGAAGAAGGTTTACAGCTGGAGAGATAAACATTAAAGGCAGAAATCTGAGGTGCCAACTACAGTGTTCTTCATCTACATGTGTCCCATGTGCACTTTGAATCAAAGCAACTTCACCTTTTTAAGTGTACAGCTGTGTCTGGCTCCTCCTAGATGCTAGGGAGGGGTGAGGATGGGCACGGGAACCCTCATAAACGAGCCCCATGGGTAATTGAAAGACCTTATTGTGCCATTGCTTTTGACCTCTCTCTCATCGAAGCTTCCATGGAAGCTACTGACATGTGGCAAACTAGACTTATTTGAGCCTACTGTCTGTTTTTCTTGCTCCTCCTTTTGTGGATGAAATAGTGAGGGTTAAATTTCCCCAAAGGTAGGCAAAGTCAGTGTTTGTAAGATTATAAGAGCCTGTACCACTATGGGCTCTAACATGACCAAGACACATTCTGTGATTAGTTATTTTCCAGGAAATAGTCACAGTGAATGATGTATGAGGTGCTGCTTATATTGCCCACTGGGTGTTTACATTCTATCATGTGAGCATGTATTAGATGATGTTTTACTGTTGATGCTGTAGAGACATCCTGCTCAAAGACAGCATGAAAGATTGATGTCTACTGACACATTGACAAGTTCATACTGACATATTAGCTAAATATGGAATTCCTGCCTACAGTGTGCCATGAATGGCTTCCTTTGCCCCAGTGTTCAGTAATGTTTCAATCCAGGCTTTTTCCTAACCTGTACCCATGGGCTCATCTGCCTTAGTCCTTCTCTTGATTTCCAGGTCTGTGCAATTTGCTCTGACTCACATTGGCTCTGTGATATTTATTTTCCCATACCAGAAACTTGGCAATTTCCCCTGATCCTTAGGGATGTAGATGTAGACGATGTAGAATAAGATGAAGAATTAGAAGTGTATAATAAGGGCCAGAGAGGTGGTGTAGTGTTTAGGGGTGCTTATGGCTCTTTCAGGGGACCCAAGTTTGGTTCCCAGCACCCCTATTAAGCCTGCCTGTAACTTCACTCAAGGGGGATCCAATGACCCTGACCTCCACAGGCATTGCTCTCACGTTAACATACCCCATTCCCACACATATATAATTAAAAATAAAACAAATCTTTATAAAGTGTGTACCATCACACTATCCTCTTGCCAGGCATTGGGGCTTTCCCATGAGCTCCCGTTTTACAGATTTTCTCTCTTGATTTTTAGAACCAGAAAACATAAGCCTCAGATTATTTTAAAATGAAGTGGCTAGGTACATTGTTTCCTCTTTTTTTTTTCATTCTTGAAGACATTTTGAGGAGGAAAAAAAAGCTGATGGTAAATTAATTAGCTTCATGCAATGGTAACATTTAAGGGATTCAACCAGTTCAAGGGCATCTTTGTGTAAGATCTCAGCTGAGCCTTAAGCCACCATTGTGATCTCATCAGGGACAGTCAGTGGGAGCCAATAAGAGGTATCAAAGTTTTGACTAGTGCCTTTTAATAAACAAGCAATACTCCAGTAGGATCTACAGCTGGAAGGCAAATAGATACCTGGAGCCTGAGGTCCAGGAGAAACAAGGAAGGATCACTTGAGGAAGGGACAACAGAAACGTGTTCAAGAAGTAGAACACCAAGGCTGGCTTCCCAACATTAGCTGTCTGTTTTACAGATCAGTCACTTGAGGCTCCTCCCACTGGACAGTGGCTGGGAGTGCCAGCAAAGAACAGAAGGACTACCATGGTGATCTGTCCAGAGGAGATGAGGGAAGGGATTGGGGTTGCTTTTCAGCTAGCTTGCTAGGGTTCCTGTGCCAGGGGAAGGTCCCTAAGCCAGGCATGAAGGCCAGAAGAAGCATGCTAATCTGTAGATGAGGAGTCCTCTCTCCAGACAAGAGCCTCTTTCCACTTGGCAAGTCTACCTGAGAGGCTGAGCATGTAAACAGAGTGGCTATTTTTTTTGTGAAGCAGAGCTTAACTCTTTCTGAAACAGCCATTTATTTGTGAAGACGATTTTATGTTAATTTAATTATAAGAAAATTGAAAAGTGTAATACATTGTTAAGCCCTTAAGGCCGGTTAATCTATTTGGATTGTAACAAATATAATTTTTATTAGCTCAGCCTATTTGGATGGTAACGAGCCTAACCTTTCCATAGACATTACAGACTCTGAGTTATGGTCCATTTTTATGTAAAACCAGCCTTGAGTGGAATAAGAGAATGTTCTTTTATCTGTCACTGTGTTATAGAATCATTATATTAATGAGAGGAGAATCGAGTCATTCCTATTATCTTAGAAGCCTGTGTCTTCTCTAGGTGTGATTGAAAAAAGGCACGCAGGTAGTTATTAGAAAAATGATCAGCCTTACACAGAGGTAAGATATTTTGAGACCGCCCTTGGGTAAAATATGTTGATTATTAAAGGGAAGGTTAATCATTTTCCAGCCAATCAGGCTATCTATCCAGAACCCACTAATCCTGGGCACAGTTGAGTCCTGGACCTGAGAGGCCAAGGAAGGTCTCCTCGGTCTCCTCTTTCTCCTCCTTACCTTCCTTCCCTCCCTCCCCCTCTTCTTTCTTCTTTTTCCTTTCCTCTTCTTTCTCTTTTCCTTTCCCCCTTTCCTCTTCATCCTCCACCTCTCTTCTCCTCTTCCTCCTCCACCTCTCCTTTTCCTTCTGCATGTCCCACTTTATTTTACCTGAACACACAGTCCTTGACAACTTAAAAAAAAAAAAACCTTCTCTTGTCTTATGTTATAATTTGCTTTAGGGCAGACTGTCTATAGACCAAGTTAATCTTAAACTTGCAATCCTCCTGCCCCTGTGTCTCTGGTCTGGACATTATAGATGTTGTTACTAGATATGGCTTAATAAATGTTTTAACTAATGAAGTGAGATTTATGGTATTAGCATTAATACAGCAACTCTTTAAAGTCTTCATACTGCTCTGTATCCTTGTACCAGTTTAAAGGACGAAGAAACTGAGGCACATAGGCCACATTTAGGCTGAGCCACAGTCTTGGGGAGTATGGTAATATTCCATTACTGTAACAAGATATATAAGGCAATCAAGTTAAAAAGAAGAAATTTTGACATGGGCTCATGGCTTGGGAGAGTTCAGCTCATGGTTCAATGGTCCTATTGCTTTGGGACCTGTATTGAGGTTGCACATTATGATGAAGTGTGAGGTGGAGGAAGCTGCTTACCTCCTGTCATCCTCAGAGTGGAAAAGAACAACAGGCAAAGGCTAGATTTCTATTATCCTTGTCAAGGTCATGACCCAATGACCTGAGACTTCCCATTAGGCTCCACTCCTTAATTGTTCCACTCCCTGACACTGGCTGGAACCAAGGAGAGGACCAACCTATAAATACATGGAGCTTTGGAAGGTATCCAAGGTCCTTCAAAGTGAGTAACTATAAAGTCCCCACTCCCCAAACAGCTCTCAGGACTCAGAAAGCCAGAATTAGTGCCCATATTACAATGTTGTCACTCAAATAAAGGGGGCATCATGATTTTGGAAAAAGGAAAAGATTTTACAAGCCCTGATGCCCATATGGCATACATTGCATATTCTAGATTTTCTTTCAATATCAAGTTTCCAGACTCCACTAAAAATAGTTTTAAAATGTAAACAACTTTAATAATTAATATTAAGTTTGGGAAAATGTCAATCTATGAATCCAGGTCATTTCATAGAGTATTCACTGAGCATCAGGCTGGAGTTAGTGCTTTGAAGATTAGGTGAGGGGATGGCAGTTCACAGAAACTGGGGAACTTTTGATGTGAATGTAGGCCTCTGGAAAATTACTCTTTAGGTCAATCAAGACATGCTATCATGCTGAACTTTTACCACAACCCCAAAAGACAGTCAGGCAATGCTATGTCTACCTTGTAGATAAGAACAGGAAGGGCATAAAGTAAAATGCTACACCCAATGTAATGTGTTATTAGCAGAATCAAATATACTTGTTTTTTTTGTGACCTTGGTCACTAGAACAGGTTATCATAGAATGATGGTTCCAACGACAGAAGTTTATTGCTCACAGTTCATAGACTGGCCTCTTTGGTGCTTGGTAAGAGGATTTGCTTCCCAAACCCATCAACATTTGAATGTGACATGATCCCACAGGTTCGTTTATTTGGAACCAGCCTATGGATTTTAGGGAAATGTGAGACTTTGAGGGTTTTGACTTGATGAAAGGATGAATCTCCCAATGGATTCATTATATAATAGCTTTATTGAGAAGTGGTGGAAATAGGAGTTAGACAGGTTTGGAAGAAACAGATCAATATAGTCATGTCCTTGGAGACTATATCTTGTTCTGGTACCTTCCTGTATGTTATTGCTCTCCTTTCTGGTTGCTATGAGGTGAGTGAGTGGCTTCTGCCATATGCTCTTGACATCATGATGTACTCCTTCACTACAGGACTAAAATAAACAGAGCCAAAGCCTATGGACTAAAGCATCTGCACATATGAGCTAAAGTAACTCTTTTCACTAATATTCCAGCAGGCTTATTCTCACAATCGACTTCCCAGAGTTCCACTCTGAACACTGCGTAGGCTCCTGGAAATTCAGAATCTCAACGCAGATGGCCAGTGGGTGCAAATTTACTACATGGATGCATGATGTTTGAAAGGAACACTGGCTGACCAAACCCACAAGATTCTTACAAATACAGGACAGGCTATCTTGTTCCAGGTGGGCAGTGAGGGTCTTTGGTAAGGTGTTGGACAATCAGCTGTCAAAACTGGAAATTCTGCTCAATCCAGTTTTGCCCTTCTCTTTTGTGTGTGTGTGTATGTGTGTGTGTGTGTGTGTGTGTGTGTGTGTGTGTGAGAGAGAGAGAGAGAGAGAGAGAGAGAGAGAGAGAGAGAGAGAGAGAGAGAATCTCAAGTGTGAGAAATAACAAAAAGCTTTAGCTATCCAGATTTCCTCCCCCTGGAGGATCAGGCCTTATCTCTGTGGCATATCCTGATAACTAGGTGCATATATTCAGCATGTCAGGATCATGGCAGGTGAGAAGTGTCTGCTCTCTCTCAGTGTTTCATCTTGGTATGTCAGAGCTTCCTATTCTTTAGTTATTCAGAAACACAGCATGGTGGGTTGCTATAGCCTACAGCCACTGGCTGCACTGAGGAGCAGGACAAGCATGTCCTCCTGCTCTGTGTCCAAAGACTTTCCTTCCCTCTCTGTCTGCCTGTCCCAGTCACTAGTGACTCAGGTTCCCCTTTGCTCTTCTAAGAAACCAGCTTCTTAGTTTTACAGATGAATGGGACAACATGGCACTTGCGTTCCTACGTTTGGCTTATTTCACTTAACATTATGTTGTTCAGTCCAGGTGTCAGGATTTCATTCTTTTCAAGGCAAAGCAATATTTCAGGGTGTTTATGTACCCCAGTGCCTGTCCACTCACATGGTGATGGGCATCTGGGATGACTCTGTCTCAGGCCTGTCCAGAGAGCTATGGTAAACTCTGGAGTGCAAATGCCTCTGCGCTGTCTGTTTCCTTTGGATGTATACCCAGCGGTAGGGTTGCTGGAGCATCTGACCACTGCACTAATGGATGCGTTATTTTCAGTTTTTAATGGACACCTAGTTTTGCTGTGGTTCATTTCACTCCTATTCTGTGCCCAACATTTTAATTATCATAGACCTTTAGACAGGTATGTGTATGTGAGATTAGTCCCATTCCAAAACAAGGAGCATTGGAACCTGGTCTCAGTGGCTTCCTCAGGTTATGGCTGCCTGACTAAATTGAGGTCTTACACAATTTCCCACTCATAAGGCTTTTATGTCACTTTGCTTCTAAAATCTCCACTGGAAAAACTCAGATTTTATCCTGGAGAATATAATTTTCCCTTTTTCTTTTTCCTTCTGGATCATGAAGCAATTCAAAGATGATCTTCATAGTCTATTTGGTACTGCATATCATCAGGTTCTATATTCATGAATTTAACCAAACTTGGGTGGGAAATAAAATAACAATGTTTAAGTCATTGCTGAGGTGAACTGTATAATTAGACTTACAGTGGATACTTGTATATTGAACAGGTGCAGATTTTATTCTTGCCATTATTCCATAATTAATACAGTACAATAATTACTTACATAGCACTTACATTTGTGTTAGGTGTTATAAGTCATCTATAGAAGGTTTAAAATACTATGGGTTAAAAGTCTATGGGTTAGTTATATGCAAAAACCTTGCTATTTTACAAAAGGGACTTGAACATCCATGGATTTCCATGAGGTGGAGGTGTCTGAGAAGTGTTTGCCTATAAATGCTGAGGGGTAGTTACAGCCATTCTGCTTAAGGTAGGGAGACATAAACATTTCACAAAATGAATATTTTGATTTGCTTTTCAGCCACTGCTATATGGTTATAGGATTCCTTTCTAGAATTGACGAAGAGTCTGGACAAAGAGTATAGAGCTTGTCCATGAACAGGGACAATCTTAGGGGCTGGAGTCTTCCCGTGAACATGGCAATCTCATGGTGCAAAACATGTCCATGGTCATGGGCAAATTCAGAGCACTAGCTGTACATTGGTGGTATCTAAGAGATTTATGTTGAGTTCTAGACATTAAGACTTTGGTTTTGTAAGTGACATGATCTCTGGTACACCCAGTGAGCCCTGCAGTTGCTGGGTTGTTTTGTTTTCTACTAAATCATCTCTTCATCACTTCTTTTTTCAAACCAAATTCCACTTGAGAAAGTGTTTTGTCCTGGACTCAATTTAGTAACTTTTAAAACTCTGGGTGTTTATAGAAGTGAGTTAATAGAAGTAATATTTTCTATATGCTCAAAGATCTAAGAACTTTCAAAATATATTTCATAAGATCTTTTGTAATTTTAGATAAAAAACAAGCAATTGTCTTAGTAATCTGTGGCTTGGACTGATTCCTTGGAAGTGCTGTGTCTCAGCCGGGCGGTGGTGGCACACACCTTTAATCCCAGCACTCAGGAGGCAGAGCCAGATGGATCTCTGTGAATTGGAGGCCAGCCTGGTCTACAGAGCGAGATCTAGGACAGGCACCAAAACTACACAGAGAAGGCTTGTCTCGAAAAAGAAAAAGGAAAAAGAAAAAAAAAAAAAAGAAGTGCTGTGACTCAAACCGACCAGCTATGAATGAAGGTGAGGATCACAGACAGAAGACTGTGATTCAGTTGGTGGTTTGTCTAAAGACTGGAAAGACTGTGGTGGTGTGTGATTCTCTTTATTTTGCATAAAATATAAGGATAAGATGACCGCTAAATCAATATATTGTTTTCTACTAGTAGCATGTTAAGTAATTTTGATAATGACACTCTGTTATAAGCAGATGGTGATTGTGAAACATTCAACAAATACAAGCAGTTGAATCCCTTATATACATGGGCTATTTCTAGGCTAGTTTCAATGGATGCCCCAGCTGTATACTTTGCAAAGATTTTCCTGTATGCTCTGCTATTACTGCCACACAACAACAGGATTCATCTGTCCTTCCAGGAAATATGCCTAATCCCTCTTTTCTATCATTCAGTCTTGCATGTTGGGGCCACTGTCAAGTTAAATAAGGATTACTCAACACATACAATGTGCTACAGGACAACTTCTGGGTCGGATAGTGCATACACTGCAGACATGCTAAACACAGGCACAATTCTCATCCCCACCAGGAAGGAAGAAACCATGAAAGAATTGACCATGCTCCTCATAAGGGTATTCAATTTAAGATTTTTGATTTGTTCATTTCAAGAATTTTTCTATTTAATATTTTTAGGCAATGATTGGTTTCAGGTACCCGGAATCAGAACATATGAAACAGCAAGCAGGGATTCTCATGTTAACATCCATTCTTTTCCATGTAATAATGACAGCAAAAAATTAAGAAGAATTCCTAAGACCAGTTAGTACTCTATAGCACACAGTTTAGGAGTGCCTGTGACAAAGGTTAATCTGTCACCATGGCTAGGTAGGCTCCCCAGATGTTTGGATATTTATGGACGAGTGCTTTCTTGGATGAGATTAGCGTTTAAGTTAGTGGATATTGGGTAAAGCTAATAGCTCTGCACAATGTAGTGAACCTTACCCAGTCAACGGTCATGTCTAAACAAGAAAGAGTCCTGCTAGCAGATGGCCTGCACCTCTTCACTGAGTCTGTAGGGCTGGGCATTTCCGAGCCTTTGGGATGGTGGGAACAGATTCATGAAGCAAACCTCTATCTGTACTTTCTAGTGACGTTTTTAAGAGCAGAGAAGCCAAAAGTGAATTAGGAGGGATCCAAGGAGAAGGTTGAAAGACAAATCAGATGTGTGGCTAGGAAGTTATTTCTCAGTATAAAAGAGTCCTTATAGTCATATTTTTAAAATAACAATGGGTTATATTTGGCTCCTGCCAATTGATTCTGTATCCTGTCTGCTGCTGAGATTGTCTACTGTCTGCCCCATAATGAGCAGAAATGATAAAGTAAAAGGTGTTAGCCTCTCTAATTTCTGATTCTAAACTTGTGGTAAGGTGTGTGTGTGTGTATGTGTGTGTGGAGACAGAAAGAGAGAGAGAGAGAGAGAGCAAGAGAGAGAGCAAGAGAGGATATAGAGACAAAGTTTTAAAAATAAACACAGAAGGGAAGCAGTGGGGAGGAGGGAAATGAGGAAAAGTATTAAGTTTCATATTTCCAACTTGAAAATTGTGAAGGGAAGTATCAGTATCCTTCAAAGGAGAAAGAACAGAAACTTGAAAGGGGCAGGATATGAAAAAGGGGGGGGGCAGGGCCATGAGCAGAGCAGGAAGTCAGTGGATTCAAGCCCTGGGGAAGGTGGATAAACAGTGTGGCAGGGCCCAGCCAGGGGAAGAGCGAGCAGAGTCTGTGCTCCTGATGACCAGGCCACCCTCAATGGGCGCCCACACACTTGAGAGCTGCATGTGGGAAGCCAGATAAGCCAGGAGGTACTTTCTAGTGCATCCACAAAGAGCACAGCTTTGAGGGAGAGACGGAATAAAGACATTAAGAATTTGGATGGAAAGGGGCACATGGCACTGGAAATCAATCGAGTCTTGGGTAACTGCATGAGCAATCTAAACACTGTCAGACAGCTGCCCGGGTAGTGTATTTGGGGATAAGACTAAGTCTGCAAAAAGACTTTGCTTCAAGGATGTGTTCTGGAATTGTGGCTAGAATCGGAGGACAAAATCCTGCTGAAGCTGGAGGTGACAGACAGCAGGCACCGGCATCTATGAGGATGCAGAGGCCTTTCCAGTGGTCCTGCCGATGACAGAGGACATGTCCAGGCTCACTGGCAGTCACAGTTCCAGTGATTGGTATTCCTGTGTATAAGAAAGGCAAATACGCGGAGTACAGGCATGAATATCAAGAGGCTAAACGCAGCCTCAAGGGTGACTTAACATTGGAAGTTGGAAAATTCTAGCCTTGTCTACACTTACTGATATTTAAATGTTTTAAAATCTCTTTTCTTTGTAAGTTTTAAAAAAGGAAAAGGGGGAGGGAGGGAGGGAGGAAGAGAGATGAGGGAGGGGGAGAGGAAAGGGGGGAAGAAATGAAGGGAGAAAGGTGAGAGCAATTAGCAGGGAAGAGAGAAAGGAGAGGAGAAGAAAAAGGGAAAGACAGGGATAGAGAAGGGGAAACAGGGAGAAGGAGAGGGAAGTCTCTTTGCAGGGTGGGTCCTACTGTAATTTTTCTCAGTGGATGTCCTCTGTCTGCAGGTGAGCTGTAGTGTGCACACACCATCCCTGGAGACTTTTTTTCCTTCTCATTAAAGGTCTTCTGAAGGGACTTGATGCTGTGTGCTTACTTCGGGGGCTGGTGAAGGGAGAGATTTCCAGCCCGCCTCAGACCCACTGGGCCACTATCCAGGCTGGTATAGTGCTTCGATTTTAATTAAAGCGTTTAAACGCTGGCAGGTCAGTATTGTTAGGATGGGTGCCTGATTAATTGGTTACCTCTTTGTTACAGCTATAAACGGGATGTCGTGAGGGTGCATGTTAGAATCTAAACAATCCCCTGTAGAGTGTGGGAGGAAATGGACTCGAGGGCCGTTGGCTTCATTCACTTGAAATGTGAGGTAGCAGAGAAACCAAACGTTGCCCTTGCCATCAGTGACACCATTGAAAGGTGATCCAGGTCCGAGTGGCTGCCCAGTGATGAACGGCAGGGCAGGACCATTCCATGGGCAACCCCAGTAGCCTTACATATAGCAGTGACTCTCCAGGTAAGGAATTCCACTCTCAGCCAGCCAAATTAATAAATGTGCAAATTAAAAAGGACGTCAGAGCACTAAAGAAACATCTGCTAACCAAAGTCAAAAAGTAATGATGATGATGATGACAAATTGGGGGAGACAAAAGAGATTTCTGCTTGAGGCAAATTTCCATCCAGCTGTGTCTGTCCTTCCTCGAGGAGGAGCAATCAGTCACTTGGGAGACCCCTTTAATGTGGGAACAGGACAATGGATTTTAGTGTCCAGGTGACTGGCTATTTAGGCCACCAGCCCACAAGAAATGTGTTAGCAGGCTCTGGGAACTGTCCTATGCTGGTAGTTCATGACACCCCAGCTTGGAATCCCTAACATGGGGTCAGATGAAGTCTGGTTGAGGGCTATGCAGCCTACATACCTGCTTCTTACCCACTGAATCTATATCTTGCTCTCTCCCATCTGTCTTTACAAAACAAAGTATCTCTAAGTGCTAGCACACATGTCAGGGAGACAGAACTGAGCCTGCCTCAGCTTTCTGCCCCACTCTGACTTGCTGAACAACAGCATCCTTCTTGGGAGGCATGTGATACTGGGCTACCAGGGCTCCTGGCAGGGCAGTAGGGAAATGTGTCTTAGAGGATTTATCTGTACTCTCTTCCATGGTGATCTATCAGTGTTTAACTGCACCCAGAGAGCTATATGTCACACAGAATAGTAGTGATTGACAAACCCTCTAGGAAAGTCAAAATATGCACTTTGGAGAAGAACCAGAGGCTTCTGTTTGTTCCCGTGGCTGACTACAGGATGCAAAGGTGTTGTGGGATATTTATACACTGTGTGAAGGTGTATTGTGATTGGTGTAATAAAAAGCTAAATGGCCAATCACTAGGCAGGAGGTAAAGGGGAACTTCCAGAGACAGAGAGGACTCTGGGAAGAAAGGAGGAGTCACCAGGCAGACATGGAGAGGAGATAGGAAGTGCAAGATGAAAGAGAGGTAATGCCACGTGGCAGAACGTAGATTTAAAACTATGGGATAATTTAAGTTATAAGAGCTAGTTGAGACAAGCCTAAGCTAAAGGCTAAGCTTTCATGATTAGTAGTAAGTCTCCAGGTCATTATTTTCAGGCTGGTGGTCCAAAGATAGTCCAACAAGAAAGCTTGCAACATATGGTGCCCAACATCTGGCCAGAAATATCCACTTAAGGCCTGAGAAAGGGAAAAAAAAGTTTGGAACATGGAGTCAAATGCAGCTTCTTCACATGACTTTCTGGTGACTGTGGTCTCTTGGGTAGGTTCATCAGACAGAGGCCTGGCTCTTTTAAGAGGCACAGCAGCAGAGCACTTGAGTAGCCTGCTGCTAGGTAAAAACACTTGCTGCTAGGACTCAATACATTCCCAGAGCTGGAGTGATAAACGTGCCTGTACCTGTGGCTAAGTTCTTACCAAACTGAGGTGGGAGGAGCCAGCCACCAGCACTACCCAGCTTAGCCTAGCCATTTAAGGTCTGTCTCTGATGGTCAGAGAGCACTAAAGGAACACAATAAAGTGAAGTCTGGACCAAACAGACATAGTACGCTTAAAAATGTGCTTAGATGTTGAATTAAAAAAAGAAAATGGGTATAGATAGTCATAGAAAAATAGTTTAAAAATAATAAAAATAATTAAATATATAAAAATTAAAAATAATAAAGTCTTTAAAAGGAGAGTAAAGTAATATAAAAAAATAAGCCACGTAAAGATACACAGGGTGTCTGGATCCTGTATGGAGTTTCGTTGATTTTGATTTTTTAAATGCTAATGAATAAAAAAATTAATTGCTGAGAGACATTGGATTATAAAATCTACTAAATCAAACCAACTTATATATTTTTAAAATGTGTTGGCTTCAGAATGGAAGTTGGATAATGTGTTGTGTTGGGGGAGATGTTATGCCTTTGCTTCCACAAGGAACAAAAAGTTTTGGTTTTTTTTTTCAAAATTAATAAAGATCAGATTTAATTAGGTGAGACATCCTGAGGATCTTGGCTGCAGACATGATGGAAAAAGCCAAGAAAGACTATAGGACAAGTGACATATATGCTGATCCTTCAACATGGGAACAGCTCTGAGACTGGATGAGACGTGATAAGTCTTGTTGTCTACAAAGTCCTCATGACTTGTTATTACACGCCAACCTTTTATATGGCATGGATAGAGATTTGGTTATGCAGTCCAAAGAAATTTATAAAGCTAACAGATCCCTTTTATCTGCTCAAACATAAAGCAAAAAAAAAAATCATCTTTAGCTGTCTTATACACACCGCACATTTCATACTTGTGTTAATATAGGTATATATGTTACCTTTAAAAGTTTATGTATTTTCAGAAAAAAAGGACCAGACACCAAGAAAGACAAGTAGCCCAAGTGATCTAATGTCTCAGAATGCCTCTGTTGTAGTTTCCTCAAAATTCTGCATCCAGAACAATTTCAATGCTGCTCATTGAGATGGTCTAGCCACCAGACTAAGACTGCAGAGAAGCTCTACACTTTCCCACCATATAGAGACTAAACAAAAATTAATACACCAAGCTTTTCAAGGACTTGACTACTATTCCAATTTTGTCGGGGTCCCCTAAAGATGCTCTCACCCCTAGACAACAGGAGGTAGTCAAAAGAACAAGACACCCACATTCCCAAGGTGTGTGATGGATGGTTTTTGATCATTTGGTGGGTTATGAATGTCTGTCATCATCTAGGGGGGTTGGTTACAAGTTATTACTGATCATGGCAAGGGAGAAAATGAAACAAGGGAGGTTAGAGTCAAGGATCTTTTTCTGAAAAGAAAACAGAGGGATATAGAAATGATAGGATAAAATTGAATAAAATTGATAAAATTGAATCTACTTTTAACTAAGGGGCAACTATTAATCTCAAATATTTTATATTGTAATGGAATTTTATATATTGACCCAAATTTAAGGTTATTTTCATTATACTGTATATATGTATCTACTCTTATTTAAGGTATTGTACTTATGCAGCTCATTTAACAATGTAGTGTAAATTTCTTGTCCTTGAAAGCTATTATTATATACTATTTAGGATAATTAAAAAATACAGGCTAGTCATTAGTAATCTATAAAAATTAAACTTACAGTCATTTTAGGTATGTCTTCAAGGTAAAACAAAGATAGATGGTCTTCAAACACTTCAAAGACCTACAGAATATGGCATTTAAAGTGTTTTAATAACATAAGGCTTTTCATGACAGTGAGATATACCTGCTGCTGGCAGCACCAATTTACTTCAAAAAAGGATGATGGGCATGAAAGAACCTACATATGGAGTTTGATTTCATGTGTGTCAAGGTTAGCCACTGGACAAAGAAACTGCCTTTGCCTTGACTACTGACAGAATGCTGTCCAAATTGGACAAACAGGACACAAAAGAAGGCGACTGCCTAACTTTGGCAAGGCAAGGTAGGATAGTCCTTCAAAAATTCCTGCTTCACAAAAAGGCTGTCAGATATTCTAGCCCTGTAGGCAGAAGATGGATGCTCCAATGTTGAAGAGGAACCTTGGATGATTGTCCAGGCAGTTAGCTTTTTATGCCATTTCTATATTTTGAAAGTTTCTTGCTCTGCACTTTCTGTTTACTCGGGTAATATTATATCCTTCTCAGGTCTTTGATGGAGTTGAAGACTAGATAGTTATAGTTACAGTTTTTCTTGTTACCAAATTCATAAAATAAATTCACAAAAGAGGTATAGAATATATAAAGTTGAGAGACTTAAAAGCTTAAATTGTTTACCCAAGAAAACGTTTTGAGATCTAAAAAGATAGTTTTGGGTTGATAATACAAATTAGGATAAAAAATAAATTTGGTAAAAGCTTTGGATTCACCAAGATAGGCTAGATAATAGAGTTGTTTCTTCAAATTTGCCAAATACAAATGGACTGGACACTGTAATTGTAATTCTTACTTGATAATTGTTCTTTACAATACTAAAACTAATGTCTATAGTTTTACTGTGTTAAAGATAAAACCTTCCCTTTTTATTTAGTCAAAAGGAGGAAATGTTGTGGGGGTATTTGTACACCGTTGGAAGATTGTATCACTGTGATTGGTGTAATAAAGGCTAACCAATCTCTAGGCAGGAGGTATAGGCAGGACTTTCAGAGACAGAGAGGACTCTGGGAAGAAGAAAGGTGGAGTCACTAGCCAGACACAGAAAGGAGACAGGAGGTGCAAGATGGAAGAGAGGTAATGCCGTGTGGCAGAGCATTGATTAAGAAATATGGGTTAATTTAAGTTATAAGAGCTAACTGAGACAAGCCTATGCTAAAGGCCAAGTTTTCATGATTAATAATCAGTCTCCAGGTCATTATTTGAGGGCCGGTGGTCCAAAGATAGTCTGACAAGGAAGCTTGCTGCACATGGGTTTGTTTTTTGTGAAGCGACCCACAAAGAACTCTTCAATTTTAAACCATGGTAGCAAGGCATCTTGTAGTTAAACACTTCAGCACTCTAAGGTGTTTCCCAGGAAAGACCTGTTGAGAAACAACTTACTAATGATGAAGTGTGACCCTGTCCTGAGTCCCTACAACCAGCTGGCTGGGTTGTTTTGCTGTTTAAGAAGCAGGTGAAGTTAGTACTAATCTTTGAATTTATACCTCTCACCTGGGAACATTCAGGCTAGGAATTCACTGTGATGCTTTCTTATACCTGCATGTTCATTTCTTAGAAGATGTTTTTTTTTTTTTTATTTTTTCTTTTTTTGGAGCGGGGGGGGGGGGGGAGGGGGGAGGGCCGGACGACAGGCTCTACAGCTCAATCTGACCTAAGATTTCCATGTAGTTGAAGGTGACCTCGAACTTCTGACCCTCTTGTCATCACTTCCTGAATTCGAATGCTAGGATTTCAGGCATGAACTACCATGCCTGGCTTTATAGGGCAAGGGATTAAACTTCATGTATCCTAGAGAAGTACTCTGCCAATACAGCTAAATTCCCAGTCCCTAGGATGAGTTCTGTTCATTTTTCTAACAACTGCTGAGTTCTGTTCATTTTTCTAACAACTGCTCTCTAGTAATGGGATTGCGACTCTACGAAGTAAGAAGAGGCCAAATGGGGTGCAGTGATGGTGAAACGCTTATGATTTTGCCTTTGCTGGATTTCTCATTGCCAAAGAAAGTCACTACCAAATGGGTCACCGTTTCTGTAAATAAGAGCAAAATATAAAAAATTAAATCAGTCTAACATAAAGCTTGAAACTTCCATAGCTATACTACAGGCATCTCTTACAGGTGTCTGCATCTCCAGCTCATTAAAATGCACATTCGTAATCATATTGGTTTGTTATTGGAGAAGTGGCTGGAGTCTCCACAGAGCTTTCACCTCTGTGTTCTAGTGTCTTTGGTGTAGGAAAGTACTCTGCATGCTACCAAAAGAGAAAGGTGAATACTAACTCAGCCACACACTCTTTGATCTACAATGTGTCTTGTCGTTTTTACAAGATATGCAAGAGCAGCTGCAGCACAAAGCTTGTGGGAGTCACCAACGAGCATCTCTTTTGACTTAAGGCCAACTCCAGGAGATAGAACCCATACCTGTCACCGCCTGGGTGACCAAGAACCAGAGCCTAGATAGCCCAAGGACATAGAGTAATTTTATTTTATGCACACACACACACACACACACACACGCACATGCACACGCACACGCACACGCACACGCACACGCACACATATGTATGTATATAAAATAAAGGCAGGAAAAATATTTTGTATACATATATATTTTTTTCTCTCTTACTCTACAGGTCCTTTGCATACATGTTATAGCTTTGAGTTCAGTGTTTTTGTGGGACTCCTGAGTGTAAATGAATGGGTCTCTGACTCTGGTGCCTTCTCTTGGGCTCTTGACCCTCTGTTTGTTTATTTTGGCCAATTCTGATGTGATAGTTTTTGTTTTACTGTATTATATCTTATATTGTTATATTTTATTATTATCCCTTAGAAGCCTGCTCGTTTTCTAATGACAGAGAGAGAGAGAGAGAGAGAGAGAGAGAGAGAGAGAGAGAGAGAGAGAGAGGATCTGCATGGGAGGGGAGATGGGGAGAAACTGAAGAGAAAAGGGAGGGGAAACTATAATCAAGATATATTATGTGATTAAAAATGTACTTTCCATTAAAAAAGATTATCAGTATGTTAAAAACCATGGTGAGTAGACACAACCACCCAGACCTGTCCTCCAGTCTAGCTATCCAGTGGACCCAGTGCCCTAAGCTCACGTGGACTCACAGTAGTACTTGCTGTTGAGAACTACGTGGTATAACTTCCTAAGATTTTAGAAGATATCAGTTCCTCACTCAAAGATTTCCTTCTGTAGACAGTCCTGGTCTCTTCAGTATTAAATAGTTGGAGAAAATACTTTTCCTGCCTTTATAGGTATGTATCATGGATATTTCGGGGCATTTGAAAATTAAATCATTAAAAATATGACATTCATCGCATCAACTGTACTGTGTGTGCTTCATGTGAAACCAAATGTGATCAGTTTTATCCCATTGTTTACCTCACCTGGTTTTGGCAATGTGTCCCCCAACATTCCCTACACCTGGCCACCTTCCTACACCTTTATACGTCCTGTCAAGATTCATAGCAAGTACAGAAAATCGACTTGCTTCCAGAGCAATGCAGCAGAAATTTGCAAAAGGTTTGAGTGAGCAGCCAGACTTTCTGATACTTGTGAAATGCCATCTTGAAGTCTTTCAGATTGCCCCCAGCCTTGCCACAAGGCAGACAATTCTTCCATCTCAGATTACAGAGCAATGGAAGGTGCCAACATATTTACTAGAAAGCATCGGCATGGCCTTTGTATAGTGTGGCCATACTCAAATGCTACTTGATTTTTAAAATACACTGTGCATGAGTAACATTGAGTATTCATCCATGTATATAAATTAATTCAGGGGCTCACTGCTCCAGTTCTACCTCCTAAACTGCAGCCACCTTTGTGGGAGCATAACTGCTGGATTCACAGTGTTTCTTGCAGGGAAGTAGAGGATATGTCATAGAGGATTTATCTGCACTGTCTCTCTTGGTGAGCAATCAGAGTTGAACCGCACCCAGGGAGCCATGTATTACACAGAATACTTATGACTGACAATACAAATATACATCTTAGAGAGACTCAGTCATTTTTGTGGGGATGTCAAAACATTACAGAACTGAGAAGCAGCCATGGCTGGTCCATCCTGTCATGTCTGTCTCCCATTTCACAGAGCAACTGCTTTCATTTTCAGAGAGATTCTATGGAGAGATTCTGACTGGCTTCTTAATCGTCTGTCGCATCCTATGATTTGCTTCTGTCTTGGTCTAGAAACTTCCCCATGACATGCATCCTCTTGTAAAAATGCTGAAAAGTAATGGGTCTTCCATAGCTACTGCTAAATGATATTTATTGTAAGGTGAATATCCGGTCAAAAGGCATTTGTGCTGTTTGGCTCTGGGCCATTGTTGGCCAGCCAGAGAGCCAGGTTTTGTACAGCTCTGAGAACAGTTGCTCAGATGTGGGTCAGTAACTGTATAACCTTCCATCATACCGATTGGTTAAGAAATTCATTTTGTCCACTGTAAATTAAATGATGGTGTGAGGTTAAAAGAAAGGTATGGTGTTCAATAAATGAATCCCAGGTCAGGTAAATGCCTTAGGAGAGCTGAGCTACAGACCAACTATGGTTCTAATGCAAACCACTGACTGTTCTTAGGAGGGAAAAGTGCACTGTGCTCCACAAATAAAAAGCACATAGTTCATAACTGAGGAACAAAAGGGAATAGAGAGTGCAAAAATATGGGAGACAATGGGAAGGTATGATTGAAAGACCAGAAAATAAGGGAACTTGGAGAAATGTCCTGATTATTTCAAGGCATATGAAAAGTAAGTCTTCACTGGAGTTGTGCATGTTTATATTTTTGCTGGAAGTAGCACATTGGTTACCTTTTGGTCAGTAGATCAAAATATCTGAGGTTGTATACTTTATAAAGACAGGAGTTTCATTTAGCTCACTGTTAAGGACGTCTAAGAAGCATAGGATTAACTCTAGTGGGTCTCTTCTTATATCACAAGGTGATGGAGGTCACCCAAGAACTATGTTAACCATCTCCATGGGCTCTTCATGTCTGAAAATCTAAAAATCTCCCAACTGGGCCCCATCTCTTAAAGACTGTTAGTATTAGTATTGCTGTGCAGGAGACCTATTTGTGACACATCAGTGTCAGCTTTGTGATGAGCCTTGGGATGTGATACAGAGACTCATGTAGCTCCGGGAAGACTCCTGTAGCACATGAGTGTGCCAACCAATCCCTTTCTGACCTTGCCTTCTCTCTGGGTTTGTCTGACTGGAATGATGAGGCCATCATTAGAAGCAGCTACACAAAGGCTCCATATATCCAAACCCTATCCGTGGAAATCAGGGCTGCTGTGGTGAGCCACAATCTGATTTTTAGAAATTCCTGTGCAGGAATGTGTCCTCACCCATGTCTCCAGGCACTGTGAGTAATGTTGATTTATTAGTCCGGTAGAATCCCACTAATTAGCGCTAATGACAGGGGAACCCATTGTGGATTGTAGAATTTTGCAAATTAGTGAGTACATGAGCACACAATCAAAATCAGGGGTCCTGCTCTGGAAAATGTCCCTTTCTATACTTATTTTGACAGGAAGGTCTTTAATGTTGTTTATGACTGTTTATGATAATTCTTCACCATCTGTGGCTGACATTGGACTTCTTTAGAAAGGGAATTTGTGAGGATTAATGGGATAATGTTGAGAAAGCATTTGGGCAACAGAGCAAGGCATCAGGTGGGGAAGTACCTTGTAATGCCATGGGCTGGAGGAAGAAGACTCAGGGGAGGCAGGCCGATGGGGCATTGGAATCATGAGCTTATCTGAGAACAACTGACTCTTCAGTATGAAATGCCTGAAAAGAACAGACCTCTGCCTGTTTTCCATTGAGGTTTTCAGGTGATTAAATGCTGTATGCAAGCTACTGTGAATGACTTAAGGTATCAGGTGGGATATTAGTCACTTTGTTTTTGTTTTTGTTTTTTGAGATAGGGTTTCTCTGTGTAGTTTTGGTGCCTGTCCTGAATCTCGCTCTGTAGACCAGGCTGGCCTCGAACTCACAGAGATCTGCCTGGCTCTGCTTCCTGAGTGCTGGGATTAAAGGTGTACACCACTACCGCCCGGCAAGTCACTTTTCTATTTGCTGTGAGAAAATACTGCGACCAAGAGAGGTTATAGAAGGAAGGGCTTATCTGGCTTATGGTCCTAGAGGGATGAGAGTTCATGATTGCAGAGCAGTGGCGTGGTGGCGGGAGCAAGAACTGGGGGCTCACATCTTGAAGCAAGCAGATAGCAGAAAAAGTGAACTGGGAGTGATCTGAGTCTCCCCCTTGCAAAGCCTGCTTCCAGTGACATACTTCCTTCAGAAAGGCCATACTTCCTAAGCTTCCCCAAATAGTGCCATCAACTGGGAACCAAGCATTGAAATTCTGGGGGGCATATCACTCAAACTGCCACAGGTAGCTCCAAGAAGCAACTCTAGAGTCCTGAGATATGTAACAGATGTGAAGCTCACAAATGAAGGGGCATAAAAGGACCTCATCTAATTTTTTTTGGTAACAGAAATAATTTTTTTCTACTCTTGAAATCAAATACTTGATATTTTGCATTAGAGCCTGGAAAAATCTCGAGCACAGTGTCCAGACAGTGTCCTATAGGGAAATGTTTGTTAGTATCCATGGGTTAGGCACTAATACTAATAGTCTCTGAATATACACCAGCTCTGAAGAAGAGTTAATCTTCTAACTGAAGAAGTAAAGGTATATAATTAGTAGTAACATCATGTAAGCCTTTAATTGGACGTAAGAATATACTGTAGAAATTTGCAAGGTCAGGGGCGGTAGACGACGGAAACTTGACTTGGTTGGAGTCTTAGTTGAAGATAGCTCTGGTTAGCTCCGTGTCCCAGGCTGGGAAGAAGCATTAGGTTCAAGCTGGGGCCACTTGGCAGCCAGAGACAGGTGACAGTCTCTCACTGCATGGTAAAGTTGTCCCAGCAACACTCAACACTTCAATGAATACACTAGGTATCCACTTCAGCATCTTCCAGCCTAGCGGATGACATTTTTCAGATTTATCAAATAGTGCCCTTACTTGCTGCAGAGGAGGTAAAAGGGAAGGTTTGAGCCATGCCCACAGTGGGGTGGGACTGAGGGACAGGGACACACTGGAAAGTCAGGGCCCTGGCTGGGAATTCCCCATCCCTTCTGCTGTCCTTCCATCCCTGGGGGGACTTGCAGCTCCTATTTTTCCACCCAGAAGGTGGGTAGGTGACTGTCTACAGCAGACTCATGGAGGCTCATTGTGATTCTTCCATTTGAACCTGAAAATAGAGACGAGGTACCTATCTACTCTAAAACCTCGGGAAACTCATTAAAGTGACTTAGACTCTGGGCCTTCACATTTTGAAATAGCTGTCCATAAAACTGATGGACTAAATAAGAAAATGAAAGTTGCAGTTATCTTCTGGGTTCCTGCATGCCCAACCTGCCCCCCCCCCCCCAGCAACCATCGTCCACAGGTGCTTCTTCAGAATCAGGTAAGGACTAGGTTTGGCTTCAGCCTCCATCTGCTGTGACTCTTGAGGGAGAATGCTGTCATTCAGTTTTAAAGTGGGCCCATGTGTGCCATCATTTTTAATTCTTTGATTTGTTAAAAAAAATAAATCACCAAACATGAAGAAGACACAGAATACAATGATTACTATACAGAAAGCTTCCTTTGTGGTATGCATCTTAGGGTTTCTATTGCTGTGAAGAGATACCATGAGCACACCAACTTTTTTAAAAATATATTTTATTTAAATTTTTTTTTTCATTTTACACACCAACTACAGTTTCCCCCCCTCCCTTCCCCCCACTCCCTCCACCTTCCCCCCATCCACTCCTCATAGGAGGTAAGGCCTCTCTTAGGTAGTCAACACAGGCTGGCATACCAAGTTGGGGCAGGACCAAGCTCCTCCCCGCTGGATCCTGGCTGAGCAAGGCATCCCACCATAGGGAATGGTCTCTAAAAAGCCAGTTCATGTACCCAGAATAAGTCCTGGTCCCTCTGCCAGGAGCCCCAGAAACAGTTCAAGCCACACAGCTGTCACCCACATTCAAAGGGTCTAGTTCGGTCCCATGCAGGCTCCCCAGCTGTCAGTCCAGAATCCATGAATTACCACTAGCTTGGGTCAGCTGTCTCTGGTTTTTCCCATCATGATCATGATCTGTCTTGCTCCTATGATACCTCCTCCCTCTTTTCAACTGAACTCCAGGAGCTCAGTCTAGTGCTTTGCTGTGGGTCTCTGTATCTGCTTCCTTTAGTCACTGGATGTCAGATCTCTGATGATAATTAGGGTAGTCACTAATCTGACTACAGAGGAAGGCCAGTTCAGGTACCCTCTCCACCACTGCTAGGAGTTTTAACTGGGTTCCTGGGGATTTCCCTAGCACCAGGTTCTTCTTTAACCCCATAATAGCTCCCTCTGTCAAGATATCTCTTTCATGAGCACAGCAACTCTTATGAAGGAAAACATTATCATGATGGTGAGAAGCATGGTGGCATGCAGGCAGACATGGTGCTGGAGAAGGAGCTGAGAGTTCTACATCTTGATCCACAGGCAGCAGAAGGAGACTGCCACACTGGGCGTAGTTTGAGCACGTAAGATCTCAAAGTCCACCTCCACAATGACACACTTCCTCCAACAAGGCCACACCTCCTAATAGTGCCCCTCCCTATGGGCCAAGCATTCAAACACATGAGTCTATGGGGGCCATGTCTACTCAAACCGCCAGTGTGACTGGAGATAATAATTGGTTTTTCTTTATCTTTCTAAACAAACAAAGGTACATAGGGAGCTGAAGAGATGACTTAGCAGTTAAGCATTCACACTGCTTTTCCAAAGGACCAGAGTTTTGCTCCCAGCACCCTCTTGGTACCTCCAACCTCAGGGCATTTGATACCTTCTAAAAAACAAATCAAAACAAGCAGATAAAAAAATCACCACCAACGACTAAACCACAAAAACAGTCATAGAAATAACCACAAAGATCCTATTTCAAGATTCTCTATGTGTTTAAAGCACATTTCACTAGTCAGTGCTTAGTAACAAGATGAGATCTCAGCATTGCTAGAGACTTCAGGTTAACTGCTAACAGGAAATACAAGGTTTCCCTTTGCCTTTTTCATTTGCCTTGCCCACACAGTGTCAATCTCTCTCTCTCTCTCTCTCTCTCTCTCTCTCTCTCTCTCTCTCTCTCTCTCTCTCTCTCTCTCTCCTCTCCTCTCCTCTCCTCTCCTCTCCTCTCTCTCATTCTCTCTCTCCTGTCTCTCTTTCTATTGTTGTGAGTGAGGTGATTCATAAGGATGAGTGACCATGGACTCACTCATCTAGACATCACCCAGGAATTCCTTCGGATGCTCTGTGTCTGTTTAACATGATTTGTCCCTTAGAAATCGGAACATTAGCAAGACCAAATGAAGCTCAAACTACAGGGTGTTATTCAGCTCTGATACCTATGCTGCATGAGTGCTGAGTGCTACTTAGATCCAGAAGCGGGGAGAATCCGTTTCTTATCCTCAGGGCTGGAGGAATGGCCCAGCTGTTAAGAGCACTTGATGCTCTTGTAGAGGACTTAGGTTCAATTTCCAGTACCCCTATGGCTTACCAACCATCTGTGATTCCAATTCCAACAGATCTAAGCCCTCTTCTGGCCTCCTCCAAGCATCAGGCATGAATGTGGTGCACAGACATACATGTAGGCAAAATACTCATGCACATAAGTAAAACAAAATAATAGTAAACGTAATTTAATTTTTCATCCTCAATGTGTGATTTCTCAGGCCACACCTTCACCTTTTTTCCTTTGTGACCATTGGATTTCTGTGAACCTCCTGTATGCAAGCAACTGACAAAGAGAAAACTCACTTCAAAACCCACTGGCATCTCAAACTAAAACATCACATTGTTCTCTTGGGTATAGATGTTATATTCCTTGCAAAAAAAATGTCTTGTGCCCATCTGTGGGCATTGTTACCCAAGGCCAGTGCTACCTGTGACTTCAATTGGAGTTACATGGAGTTACAGTATCAATCTCTTACAGATCTGTTACAAATCCCCAAAGGAGTCAGGGTACCAAAATGTCACATTGACTTAAATGGAAAACATGAAAATACCGGAAGATTGTGTGCTCGATGTACACACAGACACAGTGTACACAACACACACATGCACACACCAGGAAGCATCTGGTAGGGTAGACTCTGAGGAAGAGTGTGCTGGGAGTGCAGAAGGCCAGTATCCACCTCTGCATGAGTGCCTCTGCCTCTGGAGCACCTCTGCCCTACCCACATGTGTCTCCTGTGCTCACCAGGCTGTTTTCCCCAGCCATGCTTGCCTTCTCAGGGTTGTTGCTTTCCATCTTTACAGGCTTACCTCTCCACGTGAGCCCCTGAAATGTATTATTATAATGCAGAATTCTTGGCACTCTGAAAGCTACTGCGGTGAGACTAAGCACCTCTTTCACTGGGGAGCGGCAAGCATTCTGTAAAAGTGAGCTCTGCCTAATTCCAGCTTGAGACTTTTGGAGCAGGGCAATGCACGCGGGGATCAGCAGGTAGGGAGAGCGTGCTTGTGGGCCCACAGAAGGGTGGCTGAATAGGCAGGCATTCAGCAGCAACAAAGGTCTGAAGGTAAAGACGCTGTCCAGATTGCAGGAGGTGAGGTTATTGGCCCCACACCTCCCTTTTCTCTTCACTGTGGACAAAACCACAGGTTTGTCTTCTGAGGGAGGGTTGCATGCAGGCTCTCATCCAGTTGGATGTTGGTGTTGGGAGCAATCTCTGGTGAGCGCCACAGGAAATACTGGGAGCTTCCTCTAAACAATGCAATCCTTTGTACAAGGAGCTTAGCTTAGGCATCCAGAAATAAGTGAAACAAGAAGGAGGACTATTTGGTCTTTTTAAAAAACTTTTATTATTTTCTCATACATTACATCCTAGCTACAATTTCCCCTCCCTCTACTCCATTCCTCCCAGTCCTTCCCCCCCATCTCCCTTCCCCTCCAGATAAACTTCTCCTTCTCTATTTCCCTTAAAAAAAATAGAGCAGTCCTCCCAGAGATATCCACTGAACATGGTATAACAAAGTACAGTAAGATTCTGCACAAACCCTCAAACTAAGGCTGGACTAGGCAGCCCAGCAGGGGGAAAAGGGTCCCAAGCATAGGCAAAAGAGTCAGAGACACCCCACCCCCAGTCCCACTGTTGGGAGTCGCACAAAAATACCAAGCCACACAACCATAATGTGGATATAGAGGACCTAGATCAGACCCGATCAGCTCTATAATTGTTACTTCAGTCTCTGTGAGCCCCTATGAGCCCTGCTTAGTTGATTCTGTGGGCTGTGATCTCATGGTGTCCTTGACCCCTCTGGCTCCTACAATCTTTCCTCCCCCTCTTCTGTGGGGTTCCCCTGGCTCTGCTTATTGTTTGGCTGTGGGTCTCTGCATCTGCTCCCAGTCTTCCCCCAACAGCCTCAGGGTCTCAGCATCATTTACTGGCTATTTTCAGAAGAAGCCTCAGACAGAAACATACAGTTTATTCTGTAGGAATTTTATTCTGGAGCTCTTTTTCCCCCAGGAGAGGGCATGGACCCTCTATGACAACAGAAATGGGTTAATAAATGGTTATGTGTATGTCCTTAACATTGAAATTTATCTTGCTGACATGTCTGTTTCTCTGACATTCCAAAGCAGCACTAGAGGAAAACCATTGTCTTGGGGAAGCTTTTGTTTTCATGTGTTTATTGAAAATAGTGTCCATGCAGAAGCAGTATATACAATTTTTTATATAAATTGAAAGTTTAGTATAAGAGTGTCTTGGGTCAGGAAGGGTTAAATGGGGTGGTGTGTGGGCAGGCAAGATATAGGAAAGAGTATGGGGAGAAATAATTAACACTAACAACCTTTGAGAAAGCCACATGGAAACCTTATTCTATAGGTTCTTCCCAAAATGTCTACATACACACATCTAAAAGGAGTTTAGACAGGGCCACCCTCTAATAGGGACAGTGCTTCATCAGATATCAGAGGCTATCAAACAGACTCCCAGGGCCAGGTGGGGGTTAACTCCATTCCAGTTGTTGGTCAATGGGATCTAATTGATACGCCCAAACATTCCTCTTGGTTACCCTGCAGAACTTGATAGTAAGACCCTGTTGCCAAAGCCTCCATATTCCTAGGTTATAGGGCATGGAGAAGCCAAGCTAGTACTGACCTGGAAGCTTTGGCCCTGTTGGATAGCTTTCATAATGCTAGAGGTTTCTGTGCATGCTACTTGGGGAGAATGGTCATTAACAACCTTACACAGCTGTGAATCCAATAAGCTATCATAACCAGCCAGGTAATACATGCCCATAGGTTCAATAGTGGAACAAGTGTTCTGAGAGCAACCAACTGCTTTCTGGTTGCATATAAAATCTGCTCCATAAAGTAGAACTCTTGTCTGATACTGTTGACTGGGCCAAGGACTTGTGGCTGGATAGGTCATAGGCCCTAGGGGAGAACATACTACTATTATGCTGATAAGCGGGCATCTATTAAACCATTTGCTAAGCAACTATCTTTATATCCACAGAATAGTTCAGTGTTCAACCCTCATCAGAGAAGCTTCTCTTTGTAGTAGTAGGTGGTGATTAATATAAAGATTCTTAAGAATCTGCATGAGGAGAATAAGGTACTGAGGAGGGATCAGCCCTAAATGGGATTCCTGAGGCTCAGGGATCATTGGAGAAAAGGAGTAGAAAGATTGTGACAGCCAGAGGTACTGGAGGACTATTGTGAACAGTGTTTTCTGGACATAACAGGGCCATTGCACACATGAATTCCCAGTGGCTGTAACTGCATGCAGAAGACCTGCATGTAATCAACAGAGCCAGAATTACAGCATGGATGGAGGAAGGACTCACAGAGTGTCACACCTGGCTGAGAAGCTATTGGTAATTGATGACTGCTGGGGGAAGGAGAGTCAGTTTTCCGGGGATGTGGTCCCTAATGGACTGCTCATGGATCCAGTGGGTAGCCTTACACCCATGAAGATGCTCGCAGTACTAAGTGAACTCAGTGGGCTTAAAAAGGAACACAAGAAATTCAAAGGGAAAATGGTGTTGGTAGGGGGGAATGAGGATGGTAGGGAATGAGGATGACTTTGATTAAGATAAATTATATTCATGTATATAACATTACCAAACAAATATTTAAAAATTTAAAAAATGTTCTTGAAATTCTGGAAATGTGATCATACTTAAAATATACCAGAGGTTTTACAGAGGTTTTATAGAGTGATTCTATATTTTACAGAGTGTTCTATATATTTACAGAGTTATTCTCCCCCCCCCCCCCAATCCCTGGCTCTTTTTTTTTTTCAGCAAGAATCTCACTGTGGCATTAATGTTCACTATTTTGTCTTCTTACTACTCTTGGTTTCTCACAGATTAAGGATTTGGAGCAAGTTCTACATTTCCAAAGTCCTCTTAACTTCTTGGGTGCACAACTCCTTGGGTGGTCCTTTCCACCAATCACAGGGCAGGGCATGCTGAGAAATATCTGCTCCATCTTATGGTCTTTAAGGGATGCTGGATTGAGTTATCTCAATGTTCTCTTCAGAAATCTTTATAAATTTCCCTATATAGACACTCAAAGATGTTATCTCATCTCATTTAGAGTGTCTAGGAAGTTTTAAAGTTGCCACTTTTACCTCTGGGAAGGTCTTCCAAGACCCTAGTAGATGCCCAAGGAGGTAGACAGTCTTGGAGCCCCTGTTGCTGTGTTCTTTCCTAGATAGACATTTTAATCTATAAATTAGGCACAGTGCGAGATTAATGATAACTTATAACAAACAGAACAGTTACAGCAATATGCTCAAGTTATTTAAAACTAATTATTTCTGAAATTTCTGTTTAATATTTTCAGACTAGTTCACATTGTGGGTACCTGAACTTCTGAAAGGGAATTTTTATATGAAGGAGATTGTTATGTTCTTATCTGCTTGTGATCCCCATGTATGTAGAATTTCACTTAAATAATTTATTTCACTTCATTAAATAATTGTACCATTTTGGGGGCTAGAGGTGCAGCTTCATTGGTAGAATGTTTTTATAATATACATGAAACCCTGTGTTCGATCCCCAGTACTGCATAAACCATCACATGAAAATGTATACTCACACAGATACACACACAAAACAAAACAAAACAAAACACAAAAACAAACACACTTGTGCCAATGTCACTTAAGATTTCTTCGTATATGGTCTTGACTTGGTTTATTTGTTTTTCAGTGATTAAAAAGGATAATTTAGTGAAACTCAATGATCTCATGCTTTTCATTGAATTCCACACATATAATAGTCATATATAGAATACCTTATATATGTGTAAGTATATAATAAATAAAATATAATAATAAAAATAGATTTATATTATATATATACACATACATATGTGTGTGTGTGCATTCACACACATGTATCTTCTAAAATTGTATTTCTCTTATTTGTTACCCTTAGGACTCATGACAAATGTGTTCTAACAATAGAAACTATGTCAGAGGGACTGTGAGGGCCCAGGCTTCTTCTCATTGCCTTATCTGTTTTAATTCTGTAGACCAAGGTTTGACTTTTTTTTAAATTTTTGGCAGTTTTCTTTAATCTATTTTATCTTAAAATGTTTTAAACTGAAATAGAATTACATCACTTCCTCATCCCTTTTCTTCTTCCAGCCCCTCCTTTTTACCCTTCTTCCAAACTCTTCTATGCCCCCATCCACTTTCAAGTTAATTGCCTCTTTTTCTCTGATTACATTGTATGTGTGTGTGTGTGTGTGTGTGTGTGTGTGTGTGTGTGTGTATTTTATGCACAAATGTATATAACTAGAACCTGGCGAGTAGTTGTATGGTTTCAAGACTGACCATTCTGCATTGGACAACCAATATGCGGGTTTGACCCTGGGAGAGGTTAATTCCCATTCTCCTAGGAGTCAATAGTTGCCTGTAATTCTTTGTCTAGGACTGGGACCCCTTGAAAATTTCCCCTTTTATGTTAACATATGCATGGATATTGCTATTCATGAATATTGCTATTGTTCTGGTCTTGTTCATGCAGTTTTTTGTTTTTTTTTAGCAGAAACAATCTCACAGCATACTTTCTGTTCCTCTGACTCATACTATTTTTCTCCCCTGTCTTCCACGATGTTCTCTGAGCCACTGATGCAGGAACTATGATCCAGATGTATTTGTTGAGGCTGAACTCCCCACAATCTAGTGGTTTAAATTATTTTTACACACCAAAAAAGTCAATTAAATCTTAGAGACTTCCCATGGCCTCAGCACATATTTCAGGGAGAAAGTTTAGGGTTTCCGAATACATACAGACAGACAGCTGCAAGACTCGTAGTCTTCCTCAAAAGCTCCCCATCCTCATTCTCTTTTAGATGTTCGCAGCTCTTACCATAGGTACCACACCTAAGTAGACGTTGCCACACACTGCCATCTCTCTGCTGTGTTGTCATGATCCATTTCTTTATGTCAAAAGTCATTTATTTCCCAGAAGGACAACTTCTCCCTCATCTTCCTCTATGCCTATGTCATCTAAGCCTTGGATTCTAATCACCTCCAGTTGTAGTTTTCTGAGAATCCCCAGGTGCTACGTGGACGAAAATCTCTTTTTCTCAGCTCCTGTTTGTCGAGTTAATTTTGCAGAGCTCATGCACTGAACTTGAGGAGGTGAGGGAAAATATTTTCTCCCCTAATTACATCATCACTGAAGAAGAAAGTGAATGCTAAGACTAGAGCCTTCTCCAGAGGAGATGTTCGGGTAAACTTAGAGAAAAGTGATCCTACAGGGAGAGGCTTAGGATGGGGTGGACAATGGAGGATTTCAGGATGCAGGCCAAGGGGACAGAAACAGATCACAGTACATTTGGGAGGATTAATGACATTTTCTCCTTGTTGTAGAAGGCCAGTTCTTGTAAAACATCATCTCACTTAACCCTGGCATCAAGAGACAAAGGCAGCGTGTGTCCTTACAGTACAAGCTGAGCTACTGAGAGATGGCAGTGGCTTTGTAGGGGTAATTTAGCCATGAGAAAAGAAGCTGAGTCCATATCCTTGTCACAGCCCAGCCTCTGCCCGCAATGTGTCTGTCATCCAATCCAGGATGTTCTGAAATCTAAGTGCTTACTTTCTATGAAATTTGCTTGTTCTGAATCAGGAGTCATCAACGTAGATGATGCCACAACCCTTGTCCGCCACTTGTTTTTGTAAATAAAGTTTTATTAGTACAAATCCATGTCCATCCACTTTTTGTACTGTTCTGCTTCCAATATAAGAGAGTGGGAGGTTTGTGGGAAGACACACAAGCCTGGTAATTTACCTTTGGCCCTTTGCGGAAAGAGGGTGCCTACTCTATCTTAAACAATGAGATTGTGTACAAATATAGCAGATTATGGATTCTAACTCAGTCTCATGTAAAATTCTTGTTTTGCATTGAAAGTATACCTCCAGGAAGCTGAGGTACAGCTCTAACATGATTCCCATCTTTCAGGAGATGTCATAGCAATTCCAAATGGCACTTACTTGAACCTTTTTTTTCCCCATTCTTTTCAGTGGTTTGGAAGAAACAGAAGATGACTAAGGAGAATTTGGAGATACTCAGGAAGCAGCTCACACAGACGAGTCTGCTAAAAACCTTTGCATCTGTCAAGAACACAGGGAATGTGGGTGGGTTGAAGGTACAGAGTCAGAAAAGATGAGGGGGCACTGTGACTGGAAGACAGCAGACAGTCTCTAAGGACTAGGGATTCAGCACCCCAGGGGCACCAGCTAATTTGTCCCCCATCCATTAGCCAGGACCCCGGGGCCCCAAGGAAGGACATCTGTTTCTATTCTTTTGTCGTGTCTGGCAGAGGCATAGGGGCATCCCTTGGGCTGGCAGCCTCCCTGGTGTTGGTAGCTCAGCGGGTGTCTGAGGTGGCAGTCCTGCTGGGGCACATCTGTCCCTCTCTGACACTCATACTGCTAATTCCTCCCTCTTGTGATAAATGCAAATTGAGCTGCTGCGTCCAGACACGTCGGCCTCATTAGCAGGTGCCGTGCGATTGGCCCAGCTGATGCTTCTGTTCTAACCTCCATCACCCAGTGGTTGCTGCTCCTTCAGCCTTGCGGCTGCAGAAGTAGAGTCGTGGAGCTCAACAAAGACAGAGCTTCCTCGGAAGAGAAAGGCCAAGGTTTCCCAAGGTCGTCCTCTGTCTAGCAGGCCAGCGCCTTCTGGCCCCAAACTGAGCAGACCCTGACCAGAAAGGACCTGTGTCCTAAAGGAAACTTCTGGCTCTTGCTGTGCCTTTCCAGGGCATAGCAGTTTCCTGCTTGTCAGCCCTGTAGACAGAATATAAGGCACCGTGCATCTTTAATATGCAAAAATGCATGCCTGCTATTTAGAAACTTAGTTTGATGAACGATATCATCAAATCATCACATTTTTTTTTTTTGCTTTTCCTTTTAGTCAACTGAATCTATACCCCTGAGTAATTTTCTCTCTTGGACTGGAAATTTAACAGCATAGAATGACTGAATGTTCTCAAACATTTGACAAGGACATTGTGACATGGAAAGCCAGGAAGCCAGTTAAAGATGGTATTCTTGTAAGTAGAAAATCCCCCACAGCCTCAGGACCCTGGAGGTTTGAATGTTCTTTCTGCACTAGAAATCCTTTAAAGATTTTTATGCCAATAACGGGTTTGTTTCATAAACAGAGATTGGCTTTTAAGATATAAGGTAACAAGGGGTTAAATAAAATATTACTCGATACCAATATGTGATTTCTACTCTGTATTGTTTTCCTTCGTAAAAAAAAAATACATTTTACTTACTGTGTGTGTATGTTTTCTTGAGAAAAGGCCATTTTAAATTTTTGCCTCAGAACTCTACTTTTCAAAAAAAAATATGTAACTTTCAGACTTCTGTGCATTCGTCTTTGGTTCTGTCCAATTTCTACAACATAATCAAGGAGAAAAATTAATTTAGCAATGAAGCACACAGTTTTCCTGTGATTAGCTCGGTGTTCTCTGTTTTTAATTTTATTTTTATTTTAAATGGGATCTCCATGTGTTTCCTAGGCTGGTCTGCAGTGAGTGGGATCAAGCAATCCTCCTTCCTCATCCTTCTGAGTAGCTAGAACTATAGGAATCATGCCAATACCCAGTCTGCTTTGTGCTTATTGTCACTCTATCAAATACAAAGATGAAAATGAAGAACTTTGGTATATTGTTTGGATGACCAAAAGTACAGGTGTTCGCCATAGCAACAATGTGAGTCTTGCTCCTGACCACAGAGGTTGTAGTGTATAGTTCACTCTGTTTTTGCTAATGGCCTCTTTTTATGGATTAGATGAAATATTCTTCATCTTTTTGTTGTAGAGCAAACCTAATATGATTATTGTTTAATTTTTTTTTTCTTTCTGAAAGGTTGCTTGTTCCCTGAAAATCAGGCCACTTTGGAGTTTTCGTCTTAAGGGTTCCACAGAGCCTACTACGTGCCTGTCATGGGAGACTAGAGCTAAGGGGAGAGGTAGAGCTGTTTCTGAAAGAGACTGGGGTGAGGAAGCGAGCACAATGGTCAAGGACCACAGATGGCCCAAAGGCTGCCAAACAGCTGGCACAGTTCACTTGGCCACACGGGTGATGCAGTCCTTTCTCCACTAGCTGTCTTTGCTACCAACTCCAAAAACGAAAGAGCCCAGCACTTCATCTTTCTTTTCTTCCTTTTTAAATGTGTTCTTCATCTTAGCACGGGGGCAGAAGCCAGGTAGTCCTTCGTGGACATGCTAGGCAAGCATTCCACCTGAGGATACCTCACCTCTTTCTTAAAGCACGTGACATCGTAGGGTTGTGGTCAGGGTGATAGCACCTTCCCTGCCTGGTGAGGGCTCTGGTTGTCTGTTCATCCCTCCCTCTGCTCTGACTATGCCAGGATGTCCAATCATTGCATGCCTTAGAACTCTGCTGTGGCTTTTCCTCCTACCATTTCTCCGTCTCTGTCTCGAACTGAAGTCATAAACCTCTAGGACTTTCAAGTATTTGTGCTTCTCTTGGGCAAGTCTCTGTTTTGAACTAGTGAAAGCACAAAAAACGAGGTGCTATCCACGAAGGACTCTTCAGGTACAGGGGCAGGTCTCTGGCACCTCGTTCCTGCAGCCCCACGTCCACCTGGAGCCCCACCACTTCAGGGGAGTCCCTGCAGGTGACAGAAAGCAGTATGGGGATGGGCTGGAACTGAGGGCCCGGCCAGAGATCTGGAGCACGGCCTTTCAGAGGTGGCCCGCAGGCTCCAGAAGACCACTTTCTTTCCCTAGTGGGAAGAGTTTATTTCCTTACTCTCTCCAAGCGAAAGATGTGGAGGCGGGGGCTGTGTCCCAAGAAGCCGTTCATTTACCTCAGCTTGCACAGCCACCTTGTATGGAGATCCTACTACAGTGTGGATGGCTGTGTTCACCCATGAATGCCACAGATTCAACTCATCAGACCAAATGGAACGTTCTTACCACCCATTCTCACCACCCACAACAGCCACAGGACGCTGGGCCCAGAGCCCAGGCCAGGTTTTAGGCCAGTTTTCTCACTTGAGGTCGAATGACTGACTACCTTTTCTTAAACCCTTAATTTTATATAACCCAGTTTCTTGGAAGCCTGTCAGAGGAGCTGGGCTAAGGTACATGCTTTTGGAAAGAGAGCGGTGTTCGGTGGATTAGCACAGGGAGGTGAGTGTGTGGTGTTAAGTTATTTCAGGTGCTGCATTCACAATCAAGTGAGTTCTTCAGGATGGGAGGGCTGCAGATGGATTCTTGGGACAGACTCTGGAAACTGCCTGTCACTTGAGGTTAGTCTGTTAACTTGTGGGCTCTGGCGGGATTCAGCCCATGTTGAGATTGCAAACTCGAATGTCTGTGAGGAGATGATAAAGGTGTGAAGGGGCAGGGCAGGTGGTCATAAGTGAGAGTGTCCACAAGGGGATTGTGTATTGCAAGGCCTGCTGCTCCAAGCTTTTAGATTAAATTTGCTTTAACATGGAGAGGAAGGGTGCAGGTGTCCCCCAGTCCAACCTACTCCATTTATAGGGCAAGCAATGGAGCTCCAGGATCTCAATAGGACCCGCTCAGCATCTATGCTCAACCATCACACAGCCCACTGGACCCCAGGCCTCTGGTTCTAGCCAGCATCCTTTCCGTTTCTGCCGCAGGTTTCTGCAGGTGCAAACACCACTGCGCATTCTTCTAGAAGTTCATTAATCTTCCTTTTTCCTTGTGTTCAAACTTACTCTGGCCTCCAATCTCACAAGTGTGACTAGGACATTTTTATTCTCATGGTTGGTACAGAGATTAAAGGTGATAACATGGGTTCGCCTCCTTTTTGCCTTGCTGCCTTCTTTCTATCTTTCTATCCGGCCTCCCCCTCTCCCTATGGCCTTTCTCTTCTTCCTCTCTATTTTCTAATATGATTTTGTTTTTTCTAGAGGGACATTACACATATCAGCTACTCAACCCATCTCCAACAAGGGATGAGTACTGTTGCTGTCCAGCACAAGCTGAGGGGCAGTGTGGGGATGCTGGGGAACAGTAGGTGCCCACATGACACTGTCATGGACAGACTCTCCTCAGTGATTGTTGGACTGGACTGTGTCCTTCTTTCTGGTGGTGACAGTTTCCCCTCAATACATATTCAGGAAAGACTGGGGGTAGGAGTTTGAACGATCTGCCCAAGGAGTTCAAAGTTAACAATATATTTGAGAACTAGACTGCATCTTAGCCTGTGAGCATCGAAATCCACTCAGCTGTTCCCATCTGTAGAGTGAGGTCTGGGTGTTCCATGATGCAGGGAAATAAGCAGAAGACTGAGGCCTTGTATAATGGGCAATGGGGACCACTTGAGCTGTGCCTCACTCACACAGAAAAGCCAGGCTGACCACTGACTGGCCTTGTACTTGCTGTCTGCTTCTTAATAAATCCAATTTGTTCCTTTACAAGGTGGCTGTGGGTCTCTGTCTCATAACAGACAAAGACAAACAACAAACTTATATCTCTTCTCTAGAGGCAGGTGGATCTCTGCAAGTTTGAGGTCAGTCTAGTCTACAAAGTAAATTCCAGGCCAGCCAGGGCTACATAGTGAATCCCTGTCAAAAGGGAAAAAAAGGAAAACAAACAAACAAACAAACAAAAAACAAGAAACAAACTAACATGATGGCTGTGGGGATGTAGATGCCTGTGTCTGGGGAGGCCCCTGAAGGAAACAGCCTTGGTTATTTCCTCATCGTTTTCTCTCATTTCTAAAAAACTCTCATCTCTGGCTCAATATCGTTCCTCTTATTCAAAGAAAAGCTGAACATCTTACAAAAGTACTTAAAGTAGGATGAACAATTTACATAGTTGTGTGGTCAGTGTCCCATGTCTGTTTCTAAACAGAAGTGCTTAGTTCCTCAGGTCTTTGGAAGAAACTGCGGTTGACATTGCCAATCAGGTACCACTGGGGTGTCAAGAGAAGGACGTCTAGGGCAGGCCCACTCACCAGTGCACACCTAGCAGCACTGGCATGTGAGCGAACTCATTGTCATAATCTTCAAGTTACAGCTTTCTTAACTCCACAGGTCTCATGCTCCTGACAAACTACAGTATCTACACTCTGCCTTCCCCTCCTATTACAATCTCTCTTAGGTCATTCTGGATGCTTAAACAAAAGGTATCATTGTGGGTAGCTTACAAGCAGCAGAACTGTATTTCCAGCTGTTCTAGAGGCAAGGATCTCACTGACTAGGACAGGAAATATTCATAGATGATCGCCAAGTCCTTGTGTCATCCTCAGAGGGGGAAGGATAACAAAGTTCTGCGGGGCTCATATAGAGGCACCATTCTCATTGAAAGGGGCAGAGCCACTATGACCCAATCAACCTCTGCAAGGTCCCACATTGCAGCATTAACACTTTGAAGTCTCAGCTTGGAACAGGCAATTGACTGTTGACTAAAAGTCCAATGGAAGGAAGTGTTCTTTTCATGGCCACCTACCTTCTGTCCTGTCCTAGTGGCAGTGTGGGATGGTGAGTGCTCAGATAGGATCCATTGCCTATGTTGAGTTGGATCTTGTTCTGGGTTCTATCTGTAGTGATTAGCAGGGAAGAAATCATTATTCTAATGATTCTTACTACAAGAAATGCTACACATCAATGTCAAAAACCATTTTAATGTGGCCTTGTAGCCGTAGTACCAAACTGATCCATTATGACTCTTTAGACATCTCTCTTGCCTCTGTAGTTTTCTTCTTTCCCTTCCCAGATGGACCTCTGTCTCTTCTCTATTTCTTTCTTTCAGCTTCATTTCTCTCCCACATAATTAAAAGGGAAGCCCTGAGCAGACGAAGAACAAAGTTCCTAGTTCATTGCTTCTTCCTAGCTATGAGGTCTGTGAATAATTTTATATTTATCTGCATTTACAAAACCAGAGGAGACAGAGTCAGTCGGAGAGAGTGCTGTGATAGCTGGAGAGAAAGGTAAATACGTGCTGTAGAAATTTTATTCACAAAAATAGACATATTTCAAAATTTAATGAGGAAATACATTTTGTATTCCTAAGTTCAAAGCTAAATAAAGAATAGAAGTAACAATATTTGTGGGTTTTACATTTATTAAAGCCAGGATAGACAGGGGTAATAGCATAACTCAATATTTATGATGCAGTTGCCTCTACACAAATATGAAAATGAGACAGTTATCATCAGAACTATTTGTTGTTCATATTTGCTTTCAAATTTTAATGAACACAAATGCTACTTATGTGGTAAAGTTCAGTACTTGAAAATATAACTCATTTGTCCATTAATGAACCTAACTGTGGAACTGTCACGGAAAAATAAGTTTTTAAAATCTAAATAATGATTTAAGAAGATAAGAGACTCTGGAAATGATGGTACACACATGTAATCGCAGCACTTGGAGGGGTGGAGGAGGGAGAATCAGGACTTCAAAGTCATCCTCAGCTGCAAAGGAAGCTTGAAGACAACCTGGGTTACATGAAACCATATCTCAAAATACCAATACACCCCTCCCTACACAGGGGAAAAGGACTTCTTTCTAGGAATGTGGAGTAGACACACATCTCCTGATTCTTCATATAAATATACCTAAAATCCATGGACATCATATTCTAAAAAGAGGACACAAGTACTCAGCAAGATGGAGAGAAAATCAGACTGGTTCAGGCCTGTGGGAATTGAAAAATGACACACTGGTGAGAGTCCTAAGATTTCTGTGGCCTCATAGTCCTTAAAATGATATTACGGAGTTTAGTAACCTGGAGACACCCCTCCTGAAGACCCAGGAGAAAACAAAACAAACAAACAAAAACAAAACAAAACAGAAAAGCCTAGCCTGGCTACACAGAAAACTTCCAGATAATAAATGTTAATATCCTAGACACACATTCAGAAAAACTGTGTTCATATCTTTCCTGTGGACAGTGATTGCCATATTACAGGGCATAGGAAGGTGCCCCACTCATCGTATAGGTCCAGTTGCCATGGACAAAGTCAAGAGGACTCTGGTGATAATGAATAACCCCACACTCCAGGTGGTGATGACCCACTCCAATGTACTGTCTGTCAATGGAGAGTTCTTGGTGAGCCCTGACTTCCTACACCCTTAACCCAGTAGTGAAGAAGCGTCTCTACCCATCTCTAGAGGGCACTCAGAGTTGGATAGCAGAGCACCAGGGCTTTCATCCCATTCAGCTAGGTGACTCCTCCAGCCCTAGTGGTATCATCAGCACTATGGGAAGCTGTCAATAGCCACCTCTGTCTTCCCAGCAGATGGAGTCAAGCTAGGTTAGCAGCAGATCTCCCAGCAGCAAAATGATTGTTTGGGGAGTTAAATGAAGAGAGGAGCCATGGACACTGACTTATACCTACCTGGCAACAAGGGGTCAGGCTCCTCTTTGCTCCCCAGAGCAGTGCCAGAGGGAGGTCCACAGAAACACAAGGTTTGAATCAGAGAGTCTTGCTAACACAATATCCAAAAATTTAACTGAAGATTACTTATTGCACAGATGAGAAAAAATTAAAAGAGAAAAGAAAATCATCATTCAAGAATGCAGAGATGATAGATAGATATGCTGGAATTACAGGACAATGGCCTGAAAGCCATCCGATAAAAATGCTTCAACAAAGAGCTATAAACATGTTGGCAATAAAGGGGAAAAAAAGTATCAGCACAAAAGAATGAAGGCACAGATAAGAACAAATCAGATTGTTTTTAGAACTAGTAATTATAATAGCCAATAACAAAACCTCAAGATGTTTGGAAAACAGTGAGTGGGAAGTGATGGTCAGGTTGAAGGACATTATAGGTATAAAAAAAAGTGTTATTTTTGGAATTTTATAAAGATTACTCCTGTGCCTTTGAAGCAGTCAGAACATTGGGCACTATTTTGAATAATTATAATTGTAAATATTTAGAACTTTTAAGGTTAACTATAGATGTAATGACATCTAAATGAGCCAGTGCAAATTATTCAAAGGTATTTATTCAAAAGACTGGTTGATTAAAATGGAACTTTAAAAAATTGTTAGAGTCACCATAGGAAAACAGGATGAGGGAAAAAAATAAAGAAGCAAAGGAAAGCAGAACATACTATGGCAGATTAAAGATTTACTAAGTAAACAATTATAATAAATATAAGTGATCTAAATGAAAAATTAAGATAACAAAGGTTGGCATACTTAATAAAACATAACCCCATTGTCACATGCTTTTTTATTTCCTGCCATTGCACAGCTACATGGTGGGGGAGGGATGAACTAAAAGGATAGAGGAGATATATTATGCAAATTTTATTCAATAGATGGTAGAGCTAGATATCTGTCTTAGTTAATTTTCAATTGCTGTGACAAAACACAATGACCAAGGAAATTTAAAAAAAGAAATAATTTAATTTGGGGTTCATGGTTCTAGAGTGTTAGAGTCCATGGCCATCACGATGGGAAGCATGGCAGCCAGCAGACAAGCATGAAGCTGGAGCAGTAGCTGAGAGCTCACATCTTATTGCGTAAGACCAAGGTACAGAGAGATAACTGGAAATGGTGTGGGCTTTGAAGTTTCAACTCAAACTCCTCCAATGAGGCCATACTTCCCAATCTCACCCAAATGTTTCTACCAACTAGAGACCAAACATTTGAATATTTAAGCCTATAGGAGACATTCTCATTCAAACCACCACAGTATCATAATAACATGATAAGCACACCTCAATGCTAAGAATCTTACCATGGTGTGGCAAGAACATTGTGTAATGATTAAATGATTAAGTATTAGTTTACCAAAAATACCAATCTGCATTAAATACTTACGTACCAAAAAAACTGTGAAACACATGTGCTGTGGGATGTCCTGTATGCGGTAAATATATGTTGCTATGATTGATTGATAAATAGAATGCTGATTGGCTAGTAACCAGGCAGGAAGGATAGTGTAGGTGGGACAAGGAGGAGAAGAATTCTGGAAGGTGGAAGGCTGAGGTAGAGAGACGCTACCAGCCACCATGATGAGAAGCAGATGTTGAGATACTGGTAAGCCACAAACCATGTGGCAACTAATAGATTAATAGAAATGGGTTAATTTAAGATATAAGAACCATTAGCAAGAAGCCTGCCATTGCCATACAGTTTATAAGTAATATAAGTCTCCATGTGTTTACTTGGTTGGGTCTGAGCGGCTGTGGGACTGACAGGAAGAGAGAGATTTGTCCTGACTGTGGGCCAGGCAGGACCAGGAAAACTCTAGTTACACACATGGCAGAAACACACATGCAAAATTATCTATGGAGACCCCACAACCTGCCCAGAACCACTGATATAACTAGGGGGAAAAAGACACAAAGTAAAACAAAACAAAACAAAAAAACCTCAAAAAGTTTTTGATAAATATTGGAAATATATATGACTTTCCCTAGGAAGTCAGGAAGAAACTCTACTCACTCCTGAGAGGGCACCAATGGCAGAACAATGAAAATGATCCACTAAAATCCAGTATGGCAAACCAATGAGTTTATCATAGTTACTTAATGGAGTATGGGGTTAGAGGTTACTTACAGGAACAGGGATCAAAACTCCCACCTCAGTATGGGTGATGATTCACAACAGGTGTACACCTGGAATTCCCTATACAACTGATAAGCAGATCAACAGGCCAGAGAGTCTCCTCTACCTCATAGTTCTTACTCTTTCTATAACCTTGATGAGGGACCTTGGGGGTGCTGTACATTTCAGGACCATCCTGAGCCTTGTAAGTTTTCTTTGGCTTCCAAGTCTTAAGAATCCTCTTCCAGGTTGGAATGTTTAAATCCAGAGGAAATTGTTACAGACAATACACAGGACACAACTTATACCTGCTTTTCAAGTGTTTTTGACATATAGATTTAGAATCCCAGACCATGAAACAAACTTCAAAATTGAGAAAGAATTGAAAACATAAAGAACATATCAAACTATAAACCAATCAAACTATAAACCAATAACAGGAAACAAAAATCTAGAGACTAAATGGAGTTTAGTTTGCAAGTAATCTCTGGTCCAGAAAAAGCTTCTCCACATAAAACAAATCAACTGTTAACTAGAAGAAAAAAAGAAATAATAAATTACAGCTTGTGTGGTCCAACTAAAGCAGTGCAGGGAGTGAAATATCTGTAGGAGTACCAGATTAAATACGAGCAGAGAAAATGTGTCAAGCCTCTAGATGACATCACCAAACAGTATTTTTCTTTTTAAAGGAGTGACACAAACCCCAAGCAAGTGAAATGGAAATGACAAAGACGTGTGCTGACAGGTGAAACTGAGAGCAGGAAAATGTGAAAAAAATGGAAGAACAAGGCTGGTTCTTTTAAAGATCTGAACAAGTTACAGCGCAAGCAGGTCCCTGATGAGCTCCCTGAACGTTCTAGTTCACTCTAGAAGAGTTCTTCCACATTCCCTGAACTGTTTCACATTGATTACCTTGTCATCTGCAAGTGGGAGCATTTTTCCTTCCTTTCAGATCTGTATGAACCTTTTCAATCACCTTACTATCCTGTGTGGGAGAACAGCAGTGAGATCGGGCATCCCTTCCTCGCTTCCCACCTTGAAGGAGAGCAGTTGGCCTTCTATTCCTGCACATTTGTTAACTGTGGATCTTTTACAGAGAAGTCACTTGACTGTCTCCTCAGAGTTTGTCATACACATGACACTGGATGTGCCAATTGTTCTCTTGTGCATAACTCATATACCTTGTTTTGGGGGTATTAAATGAGACCTGAATTCCCAGAATAAAACAGTCACGGTGTATGCTGTTACAATTCAGTATTAAGAAAATACTCAAGTCGACTAGAGGGTGCAATAAAATAGGAGGAATCATTTGACCAAAGAGAACAAAAAAATGGCAAACGAGCATGTGAAAATGTGGTCAGCCACAGCCACACTAGTCAAAACCCATGAACTGTGGACTGGTGGCTGTGGAGCCCCCATGGGACTGGACTAGGCCCTCTGGACACAGAAGACAGTTGTTTAACTTGAACTGTTTGGGGGGCACCCAGGCAGGGGGATCGGGATCTGTCTCTGGTCTATGGGCAGGCTTTTGGAATCTGGTGCCTGTAGTGTAATGCCTTGCACAGTCTTGGTGCAGTGGGAAGGGGCTTGGACCTGCCTAGGCTCAGTGTGCTGGGCTCTGCTGACTCCCCATGGGAGACCTCGATGTGGGGGATGTGGGGTGGCTTGGGAAGAAGGGTTGGGGGGTGGGAGGAGGGAGGAGGGGGGATCTGTGGATAGTATGTGGAGTGAGTAGAAAATTTCTTAATAAGGAAAAATAAATAAACAAATAAACAAACAAACAAACAAACAAATAAATAAATAAATAAATAAGAAAATGTGGTCAGCCTTACAAACCATTGGAGAAACATAAACCAAGACCCCAGAGATCTCAACACACACACAGAACAACTACAACACAAATAGTGAACATAGAAAATGCTGATGAGGGCAGAAAGTGGCCAGGTCTCTCAACATTGCTTCTGGAAAAGTAAAGACATCCAGTTACTCACTCTGGAAATCTGCTAGAACACCAGCAGATTCTTAAAAACCTAAAATGCCTTTCTTGTATGACCTAGAAATTGCATTTCTGGGCACTTATTCCAGGGAAATGGAAACCTTGGTCTGTAACCCATCTTTCATAAACGTTCCCAACAGTATTATGTATAATATTCCTAAACCTAAAACTCCCAAATGCCCACTCAAAAGTACAAGATGCATAAACAACTATTGTAAATCCATGCCATGGAATACTGCTCAGTAACAAAAAGGATAGATCTATTGATTATAGGCAATGGCTCATATAGCTGTGTAAGGTAGAATGCCAAGGAAAACAAATAGGCCCAAATCACATAATATATTATTCCATTGTGCAATATTCATGTACTCAGAAGATTATAGAGTCCAAAAGTAGATGGTAGTATTTAGGGGTCCTTGGGGAGGAGGATGAAAATGATAAGAAAGAGAGAAGGGAATGGTAGCAATGGAATAGTATTTTTCTATGTGTGCCTATGACATAGTTTCTGTATGTAGCCCAGGCTGGCCCCATGTCTATGATCCTTGTGTCTCAGCCTCCCAAGTTGTGGTTTTAATAAGAATGTCCCCTACAGGTTCATAGATTTGAATGCTTGGTCACTAGGGAGTGGCACTATTTGAAAGGATTTAGAGGTGTGGCCTTGTTGGAGGAAGTGTGTCACTGGAAGTGGGTTTTGAGGTTTCAAAAGTCCATGCCAAGCCAAGAGTCTCTCTCTCAGCCAGTGGATCAGGATGTAGCTCTCAGCTACTTCCCCAGCATCGTTTTTGCTGGCATGCCACCATACTTCCCACGATGGTGGTAATGGACTAAGCCTCAAAACTAAACTGTAAAACAGCCCTCAATTAAATGCTTTCTTTTGTAACAGTTAACTTAGTCATGGTGTTTCTTCACAGCAATAGAAGACTGACTTAGACACAAGTTCTTCCATTACAGGCCCAAGTTCCCACAACGAATAACTCTATATACTGACTCTGGCTTCAAGAATACCATGCAGCTCAGGGTAGTCCAAGTGATTCCAAAATCAATACAGGAAATTCCTTTTGCCTATAGGTTTTTCTTAGAGGTTGAAGGTGAGTCCCTTGCTGAAGACATTATATACTTAGGACACAGCACTCAGATGGTTAGAGCAGGATCTAACCTGAAATCTCTATTCACACATGCTTCCAAGCACAGCTTCCATGATAACAGAAAATACTATGCAAGCTGCCAAGAGAGGGAAACAATTAATTGTCCTACCCAGTTGTGACACTTCTGGACCACAACAATGACCAACATGGCAAGATCTCTGTAAAAGTACAATAGTGACACTCACATGTTGGTAGGAACCAATAGCTGCCATAGCAGACTTAAGGCCCACTGAATAGGAGATAAAACATTCCCAGTCTAGAAACCTAGCCAACTACCAAGTGCTAGTAAGGTCATGGATCTTTGAAAGAATCTACCACCGCTAGTTTATAAGACTAGCATAATTCTTTAGCTACATTCTAAATTTTACCCATATACTTGCAGATAAGTGCAACGATCACCTTTCATCAAAGAGGCTTCTCTCTGCAGAAAATGGAAGCCATCACATAAAACAACTGGTCACAATGTAGCGATCAATGAATCGAGAAGATCCTAACTCTAGTCAATACAACTGCAGCACAATTCCTGTATTTGTGGCTTAGGGAACATTAACAAGAAAAAGGAGGTAGAAAAATTGTAAAAGCCAAATGTCTTAGTTTGGGTTTCAATTGCTGTGAAGAGACATCATGACCATGGCAACTCTTATAAAGGAAAAAAATTAATTGGAGTAGCTTACGTTTAAAGAGGTTTAGTCCATTATTATCATGGTGTGACATGGTGGTATACAGGCAGACATAGTGCTGGAGAATGAGCTGAGAGTTCTGTATCTCGATCAGTAGGTACCATAGAGAGACTGTCAACCACACTGGGCATAGCTTGAGCATATGAGACCTCAAAGCCCACCCCACAGTGACACACTTCCTCCAACAAGGCCACTTCACCCAATAGTTCCACTCTCTTTGGGGACCATTTTTTTTGAACTGGCACAACAGAATACCAGGAAGCATGCTGTTAATGTTGTCTCTTGTCAATATTGCTGAGTAAACAAAACCTGAACAATGGCAATATTGGGGAATCTGAAAGCCAGCCCAGCCAGACCTCTGCTTCAGCTGCACCACACGTCACTGAGATGCCTACAGAACCTGGAACATACCTGGAACATACCTGCACTCAAAAGTATTTTAGATTGTGGCTCCAAAGCATATCCACCTCTTTGTCTCTTATTTCTTCCAAAAAGCCCAGAATAGTTGATAGTGTTTTTCCACCTACAAGGACTCAACAGTACTGAGCAGGGCCTCTTGAGCTAATTTCCTTCCGAGGAGAGATTTTGAACTTCTCGGATCTGGACCTTTTCTTGAATAATGCTTGTCCGGTTGTGATCCATGACAGCTCAAACGCCAGAGACAATCAACTTCACAGGAGGAAACACTTGTTTGGGCTTCTGGTTGGAGAGGTTTCAGTCTATGATTACTTGGCTGTATTGCTTTTGGACCTGACACAGGGCAAAATATGGCAGGGAGTACCATGGAGTAAAGTGCTCACTTCATCAGAACATGGAAGCAGAAGGAGACATACAGTAAGGGTGGGGGCTCCGGAAGCTCTTTCAACAGTGTTCCATGACCTGGCTTCCTTCATTCCTGAAGCCTGAACCTAATTAGTCTTATTAATTTAAAAACAGGAATCAAATATTGGGGTAATAACCTGAAAGATCAGAGAATCAGAGTAGCAGCCACCAGTGACTTCTTACCTCTCTGGATCCTCAGACCAAAAGAGCCAAGATCATGTCTCCATCTATCTTATATTCCTGTCTCTACCTCCCAAGTGCTGGGATTAAAGGTGTGAGCCTCCCAAGTGCTGGGATTAAAGGCATGAGCCACCACTGCCCAGCTTCTGTGGTTACCTAGGGGCTAACTCGGCCCTCTGATCTCCAAGCAAGCTTTATTTGTCAAAAACACAAACAAAATATCATATAACACCTTCCTTCAGGTTCTGCTACCTGAAGGGTCTACCACCTGCCCATAGAGCTGCAGGCTGGGGTCCAAGCCTTTAACGTGCAGCTTTGGTGGATAGTTTCTGATAATTATCTATCTATCTATCTATCTATCTATCTATCTATCTATCTATCTATCTATCTAATTTTTCTGAGTTCAGGGCCATTTCCCTAGAGAAAAGATGAAGGGTGTTCACATCCATACCACATTCTTGCCTATCCAAATGGGACTGCATGCCCAATTTGTGAATTTTCGAAAACTGCAAATAGATTCTTCTCCCTGGTCAGATAAAATTAGCACCCACGGCTGCTGTTCCAGAAAACCCATAGTGAGCAAAGGGGGCAGAAGGATGACACAGCAGTCAGTGTAACTCACCACAGTTAGAAAGATCTCTGTTGACAAGAGGGACCACCAGGCTGATGGTGACGTTTGCAGCTTCTGGAAACTTAACCCTGCAGAGTCTTGCCTGTGCAAACTTAAAAAAAAAAATTATTACCGTTATCAAGGTCATGTCATTCTTGGGAAGATATCTGTGCCACTGAGAGAGATATGGCATCTTTAAATTACGGGCAATGTAGATAAAGAGCTGGGGGCTCCGCCAAGGTAAAAGTTGTAAAACCGGATTGATTTTTGCTGCAGCTCGCTAAGGGCTCCCCAGAGCCAGGATGCGATGTTGAAATATAATAATTGATAGCCTGAAAAAAAATATTTCTGAGAAGTATTCAGAGGTAGTGTAGAGCCCTGCTTGAGATTAAGTGAGCTCCTGCTCCAGTGAACCCCAGGACCAAAGTGACCCAGAGCCCCAGGCAGCTTATGATGCGAGCCCCAGGCTGCTCGCCTGGCTTCCCCACCTCCACCTTCCCCATCCCTCTTCGCCACCTCCGCCTACAATGCAGAAGCAGAGAAAATGCTCTTGGCCTTCAAATAGGGGCATTTGTTAAAAGCTGTTGTGGAGAAATAATTATCCGACAATCAGACCTGGATGTGTGGGGGAAATCGCACTGGTTAATATCACCTTGGCCATCCCAGGGGGCAGAGAGGTCCACACTAATCTGACCCCTTCCCAGCCTTGACTTGGTGGGCTGACCACCCCAAGCTGTGAGTGTGTGTCGAAATTGCTTGGGATTCAATTGAACACATTAAAATTTAAAAAGGATTTAACTGAAAATTTTCAATAGCTTCTGCGAAGGGGGATAATTTATTAGCTCAGAGTAAATTAAAATCTCAAGCAGGGGTAAAGACTTGGGAGATTGCTTTAATACATTTTATATGCTTTCAAAAGAAATGTTCTTTTAAATGGTCCAAAAATCAGCTAATTTTGTCCTATTTAGCAAATTACCTCCTAAGGCCACAATGTTGAAAAACTTAACAATTATTTTTTTAAAAAATGAAAAATAGAGGAGGGGTTAAAAAGAAAAAAATCATACACCTTCCACAGGAAACAACCAAACCCCAAATTGCTATGCCTTTTATGTGACACAGTTAGGATCTGTATTTTTTTCTTTTTTAATTCAAAAGTCAGTGAAACCTTGGCGCTCCCTTCTGCCAGGCCACATGGAGACCTTTTCTCTGCTTGGTGATTGCCGGTGAGGAGGGTGGAAGGTTAATGGAGAGGCGCTGAGGCGAAATCCCAGTGCAGCCCGATAATTTATACCTTTACTTCAGGCGGCATTCACTTGTGGAGCTCAGAGGCCAGCAAGCTGAGTCAGACCTGTTGCCCTGCTCACTCAGCTCAGGGGCGATCCTCATCCCTGCAGAAGATTGCTTGCTTTGAATCAGCCCTGTGATGAAAGCCATCTTCCCAGCTCCAGGTAACAAGCAGGGCTGAAAAGGACCGGTTCTTTTCTCTCTCTCACTTCACTCTGCTTTTTTTTTTTTTTTTTTTTTAAAGACTTCTCTTTTTCTGAGGAGCACACCCACTGTGGGACTCAGGGTGGAGCACACAGGTGATCTTTTGGGGGTATATTAGATATGGGACAATTTGAAGGTGCAGTGATGGTAATTTCTAAGCCCATTTAGAAACAATCTATGTCTTGTAAAAATCATGATACATCAATGTGCTTAAAGACAAGGAAATAGACAAGGAAACAAAAAAATAAACAAATGAAGCATGAACTGGCCAGCCTGAGAAGCTTGCTTGATCTTTTCATTTCCACACACCCACCCATCCATCCATCCATCCATCCATCCATCCATCCATCCATCCATCCATCTATCCATCAATTAGTTAATATGATGGTGATAATGGTAGTGATGGTGATGGTGTAAGTACCTGTGCACTTAAGTAGCCGTGTGTGTGAGTGTGTGTGTGTGTGTGTGTGCGCGCGCGCGCATGTATGTCTAGGCCAAATTGCCTTGGGATGTCATCCTTCAGTCCCTCTCTGTTTTTCTGTCTCTTCTCACTGAACCTCAAACTTGTTTATTCAGCTAAGCTGTCAATGAGCTTCCTGGCTTCTCTTGTTTATTCTTACCCCTCTAGTCATGAGGCCACAGGGGTCTGTCTTCATGACAGGCTTTTTGCATGGCTTCTGGGGATGGGAACTCAGGTCTTCTTGCTTGTGTAGTAAACATTTTACCTACTGAGCCCTCTACCCAGCTCAAAACTTGTTCTTGTTTTTGTTTGTCTGTTTTAAAATCAAGAATAAATTATGTGACTGCCAAGACTCTATACAGGCGTAGACTACACATGAAACTCAGCCTCGTGAAGTAGACCATGACAACATCTCCAAGATGGATGCCATTATCATAGACCTCCCATACCATTCTAAAAGGTTCTGGTTCTCAGGGTATGTCAGAAAGATAAGAGGTGGCTCAGACTACAGAATTGTTAACCAGCAAGGGGTCTTGTGTCCTAGTGAGAGCCAGCACAAAACGATTTTTGTGATTTTCATGGTTGGTTAACTTGAAGAGTGTTTGAAATTTTGAACTTTTCCAGGAGAGATGTGTAAACCATGGCTATCTCAAACGGAACAAACTCCTGTTAATATTTTGGCACTTAGAGTGTAAGAGGTCTTATTCATGAAGACTATTCAATTCTCAACTTTCAAAGTCAAGGGTTGTTTAAAACACTGGCAGTGACCTTGGTGTGTGTGTGTGTGTGTGTGTGTGTGCAAGCTTGTGTAGGCTAGAGGTCAGCCTTCAGAGTCATTCCTTGGGTACTGACCTACTGACCACCTTTATGTCCAGACAAGGTCTTTCTGTGGCTGTGAACTCTCCAAGTAAGCTAGACCAAAAATTCCCCTGCCACCCTGTCACCGCTCCCCCGATGCTGGAATTGCAAGCAAGAGCCACCACACTGTACTGTTTTACCATGGTCTGGGAACTGAATTCAGGTCCCCGTGTGTGCATGGCAAGCACTTATAGACAGAGCCTCTCCCCAGCATGGACCTTACATGTCTTGACACTCTTTCTATTGTTTTTTTTTTTCTACTTCATGAGCATCTATTATCTTTTTTTTTTTTTTTTTTTTTTTTTTTTTTTTTTTTTTTTTTTTTTTTTGAGACAGGGTTTCTCTGTGTAGCTTTGCGTCTTTCCTGGAACTCACTTGGTAGCCCAGGCTGGCCTTGAACTCACAGAGATCCGCCTGGCTCTGCCTCCCGAGTGCTGGGATTAAAGGCATGCACCACCACCGCCCGGCCGCATCTATTATCTTTTTAAATCTTTAGATTTATTCTTTATTTTTATAACCTATTAAGTTGAATAGTTAGTTCAATAACTTTTTATAGTTACCGATTTAATTTGGACATTTTTAGACTTTTGATGATTTTTTTTTTTTTTTTTTTGCTTATTTTCTCCTTTCTTTGATTATACTAGTTTGGTGACATTTTTCTGTTTCATCCCCTTCTTTTCTAGACTGGAATGAAATTTAAGCATTTCCATTTTGGTTTTTCTAAAGGTTATACTCCAGGTGGGTTTACTATGGGAAACCAGAAAGAGTAAACTTCTAGCCTCTCCATGCATGGCCTGCCTCCAACCTTCACACATAACTCAGATGTTTAGTGAGATGTGAAAATTTTAAGGTGATTTCATTTTTCCTTAAAGAGGAAATAATGCACATTCTATAAATTGTATAAGCTTCATATCCCAGAAAACCTGACCACGTAATCCTGTTAGACACTGACAAACACATTTGATATGGTAGAGTTTAAATTTATTAACGTTTCTCCTCTTGACTAGAAGAATAGACTCAGCTTCCACTGTCCCCTGCCTTCTTCCTATTAACTGGTGTTTTAAATTTTTACCTTAATTTCTTCAACATGGCTGTATATTTTTAATAATGCAGTTTATATTCATTTGAATTTACTTATATAATTGCCTTTTTATTCTTTGAAAATTCATGCCATTTACACAACATATTTAGTCATATTCATCCATTACATTTCCCTCTAACTCCTATTCTGCCTCTCTCCCAACTTCATGACCTCTTTGTTTTCTTAGTAGTAACCCTGAGTTCAATTAGTGCTGCCCATATGTATGTGGGTATGGAACCATACATGAGACATGGACAACATTCCAGTGGCCCTGTCATTCACAAGGGAGGGTGGCTTTCTCTCCCCCAGCAGTCATAAGCTCTATACCTCCTCCACTGTTTTCTTTGATTAGACATCTGGGGCCCCTCCTCCATCCATGTAGAATTTTGACTCTGCTTCCTGAAGACATCAGTTATTAATGAGGTATTTGAAAATCATTGGTTCTTCTCGTAATTAACATTTTCCTACTTGAATTCATTTGAATGTATTCTTTAGTGTTTATTTCTTGCATGAGGGACTGTGTCTATAGTGGTCTCTAAATACTGACCTGAAAATATCCTTATTTTGCTCCCATGTACAGATGGATATAGATTGACCTTTTACTTTTCTCTGGCTCTTTCAGACTAGGTAAGAGACCTGTAGTTGGTCCCTTTGTGTTTCTTTTGCAGAGAATATCTCTTTCCTTTTTTACTATTTTAAGACATTTTGTTTTCAAGCTATTTAACTTTGATCTGATGGGTATTGGTGTGAAATTATTTTTACTTATTTTATTCAGAAGCCTCTTGTTTATTCAGTTGTGGAAAATTATCAATGAATTTATGTTCAAACATTCTCTTGATTCTTGATTTTGTTAATTTGGTGGAACCCTTACAAGATGACTAGGGATGTTATTTTTCTCTAACTATTTTGAATGTTTTACCTCTCTGTATATGCGTGCTATATTTGGAATGATTTACTCAAGTTAGTTTTCCAATTCACTGATTCTTTCCTTGGTTATTCTAGAACTTACTATGTAGACCAGGCTGGCTTCAGACTCATAGAAATCCATCAGTCTCTACCTCCAAAGTACTAAGATTAAAGGTGTGCCCTCCATGAGTGGCACAATCCAATGTTTTGAACGCATTGAAGTCTATGGTTTTGCTACGCTGATGTCTAGAGCATGGCAAGCAATTTGTTATGCTGCAAACGTTGTTTTCTTCTTCCTTAACAAAGTCAGGGATGATGGCTGTGGATGATGAAGAATTACCATGTGATTCAAAACAGGTGAGTGACATAGGTAACTGCTTTTAACAAAGACACAGAACTTATGTGTTTGCATATGGATATCAAACATTAAAATATTACAAGTGTTTTCTTGAGCATTTCATTGCAACATCTAAGTTAATGCCAACCAAGCCCTAGAGTAAGTGTGGTCTCAGTATGTAAGTGCTGTAGAACAATCTTCTTGTACACTGTGAAGATTTGTCACTCAAATTGGTTTAATAAAAGACTGATTGGCCAGTAGCCAGGCAGGAAGTATAGGTGGGGCAACCAAACTAAGAATGTTGGGAAGGAGAAGGGCGGAGTCAGAGAGTTGCCGGCAAATGCAGAGGAGCAAGATGAGAATGTTGTCCCGAGAAAAGGTATCAAGCCACATGGCTAAACATACATAAGAACTATGAGTTAATTTAAGACTAAAACGTAGTTAGGAACAAGCCTGACCTATCGATACAACATTTATGAATATTATTAAACCTCTGAGACAGTTATTTAGGATGGGGTGGTCAGGACAGGGTAACATCCATTTACATGTAAGTAGACTTTTTTTTTTTTTTTTTTTTGGAGAGTCCCAGTTAAAGGGAAGGAAACTGGCTCAGATGAACCTGGGTAGTATGGCTACAGAAGTACTTAAACAGTTTACCTACCAAGTCCATTCTGTAAGTAGAGAGAAGATGATGATGATGATGAACAATGTTCTATATGTATTAAGCAAGTAACATGCCCAGGTGTTAATTTTCTAAAGAGTTTTCTAAATTAGCTAATTCCATTATCCACAAAACCTCAGGAGCCAGTTTATACTTCCATACTGAATTTGATAGTCAAAACAAAGAAAGGAAACTGAGGCACAGCTTATAATCCACACAGCAAGGGCATGTGGCGTTGGGTTTCAGACCTTAGCATCAGATGTTATAACTCACCCCCACCTCAGAAATTGTCCTTGGTGTTGGAGAAGGATGTAAGACTGGTGGGCTGTGCGCACTAGTGGTCCATTATGGGCAGAGCTAGGTTCAAGCCGAAATGATGGTGGCTGGAGCAGGAAAGATACAACATCATGGAATAATGAAGAACAGTTTTGAATGTAAAACACATTTGTTTTATCTAAGAGGCTAGAAAACATCCCCCCCCCTCCTACTCTAATTTCGATTACATTTAACGAAGTATTTTCCAGTTGAATATTTCTCTTCCTTGCTGTATCAGAGACAGGGTTCCATCTCAATCTCCTGAGAGCAGAGATTATAGGTGTGTGCCACTACACTCTCCACTGACTAAATAATTCGCAAACACACACGGTGGTTGTTTTCTGTACAGTGAAAGGCAAGCAGTGTAGAGCTCTCACCACTGCTCTGTCTGGCGCCATCTCATTTGACGATGCATTTTCCAAGGGTGTAAAATGAAAGGACAGTTGCACAAGGTGGCCATCGGAGTGTTTTGAATGCTACCCTGTTCCTCATTAGCCACCAGGGGCTCCCAGAAGGGTGGATTTCCAGACATGACTGATCTGTAGAGATCCAGCCAAATTCTTTATACATCCTGCCTCCCCTCCTAGAGATAGTTTGTGGACAGGTGGCTCGTATTGGGAATAGTCTGTGGACATGAATGAGACAAACACTAAGTGGCCCACATGGGTACTGAACCCCTAACCTTCGCCTCATTACCATGGAGCTCTGACCATCTGAGCTTCCCCACCACCAACTAATGATGCATTCCATGGAGGCCTGCCCACATCAATCACCCTTTCCAAAGCAAAACTCACCACTCTGAAAGTAAGCAAAGCCATCAGCACGGAGTGCATCATGAGGGAACACAAGTTATGTTGATGGACAGCTGACATGATGTTCTTTCCTACAGGCCATTCATTCTTTAGCGCTAGGTGTGAAAAGGGCTGGACGATGCTTAGGCACTTGCCTTAGTTCACTCACATGGTTTATCTTTTATTGTCTGAGTTGGGGGGTGTACATTCATGCCATTGCATGCGTGTGGAGGTGAGGCAAAAAATTGCGTGGGTCCTCTCTATCATGTAGGTCCTGAGTCAGGCTTGGTGGTGGGTGCCACACACACTGAAATACCTCTGCAGCCCTTAATTCGTAATTTTAAGAAGGTGTCTGTTTCTTATTCTGTACTCTTAACAGCGTAGCAGCAACTTGTGATGTCAGTAGCTCAAGCCCCAAGCTTCCTTAAAGAAACTGTCCTTTCCCTCCTCCTTTTCCCCCTCTCCCTTCTTGTAAGTATTTTTTAATTCTTTGAAAGTTTTGTGCATGTGTACAATGTATTATAGCTGTCTACCTGCATTGGTTAGTTTGATGTCAACTTGACACAAGTTAGAGCCATTAGAAAGGAGAGAGCCTCAATTGAGAAAATGTCACAAGAAAATCCAGCTGTAAGGTGTTTTCTTAATTAGTGATCGATGGGGGAGGGCCCAGCCCATTGTGGGTAATGCCATTTCTGGGATGATGGTCCTGGGTTTTGTAAGAAAGCAGGCTGAACAAGTCATGTGAAGCAAGCCAGTAAACAGCACTCCTCTGTGGCCTCTGCATCAGCTCCTGCCTCCAGGATCCTGCCCTGTTTGAGTTCCTGTCCTGTCTTCCTTTGATGATGAACTGTGATATGGAAGAGCAAGCTGAGTAAACCCTTTTTACCACAACTTGCTTTTGGTCATGGTGTTTCATCATAATAGCAACCCTAACTAAGACACTACCATTACCTCCCTCCAAGTCTCCCAGTACCTCCACTGTATCTCCCTCCTGTAGCTAGAGTTTTCCTGTCTTGCCCACAGTCAGGACAAATCTCTCTCACCCGCCAGTCCCACAGCTGCTCAGACCCAACCAAGTAAACACAAAGAGACTTATATTGCTTACAAACTGGCCATGGCAGGCTTCTTGCTAACTGTTCTTATAGCTTAAATTAATCCATTTCCATAAATTTATACCTTGCCACGTGGCTCATGGCTTATGGGCATCTTCACATGCTGCTTGTGATGGTGGCGGCTGGCAGTGACTCCTCCCACTTTTCTGTTCTCTCAATTATCCTCTCTGTTAGTCCCGCCTATACTTCCTGCCTGGCCACTGGCCAATCAGTGTTTTATTTATTGACCAATCAGAGCAACAGATTTGACATACAGACCATCCCACAGCACCCTCCCCAATCCATACCCTCTTTTTATTTTTCCTTTCTGTTATTAATAACCCAGAGTTAGTTAGTACTGACTGTATATTCATGGGCTGGGGACATGAGAAACCCACTAGCACTCACATCGCCAGAGGAGAGTGGATCTTTCTTCCTTAGCAGACATCAACTGCCAATAGCTCATCGGAGAGGCATAGGGTCTCAGAGATCCCTCCTCCATCCAATTTTGACCAGCTTGATAACTGGTGTATCTTGACAACCAGTCAGTATTATAACATTCAGCCTGCAGCAATGGGTAAGACCATTGATGTCTTTTCTCCTCCAGAAACCTAAATAGCATCTTGGGTACTATGTAAGCCAGCCAGAAGGAAGAAAGTTTCCTGGTCAGTTTGAGGTTGATTTCTTATATACTACATTGAAAGTGAGTGGTGTCTTCAACAACAGGGTGTTACCATCTAGTTATGAGCAATGGCAATAGCCTGTGCTCATTATGAACTCAGGGATTTCCCTGGCCAAAAACTCATAGGGAGGGACCACATGCTTAACACTCATTGAGACTGAGATTTTTATTTAATAACCCATGTCTTCTATGAGGAGCATTGTAGACCCATTCAGGGTACTTCTTTTCAGCCTCCCTTTAAAAAAATATATGTATTATATTTTGAATTAACTTACAGAGTAGTGTATTTTCATATTTTCTTCATGTATTATTTTCTCATTGACTACCTCCCTAGCCTCTCCTATTCCTATTCACTCTATTTCCACTTAAATCTGGAGCAAACATCAACTATTATCTCCACTCTCCTTTCTTATCACCCATATTCTACTGTTTCTTATAAATGAATTTATCCCTTGGGTTAGAAGATAATAGGGTTTCATATATGCTTTTTCATCTACCTCTCTTTTGGTTAAGTCTTCTACATATCCCATTTTCCCAGACCCTATATCACCCCACATGTTTAAATCTTTCTGCTCTAATATTCTCCCTCTTTATATTCATTTTTTCAAAGTGTCACTAATTTTAGCCAAAAGGGATTGATTTTGAAAGGGAAGAAAAGGGGATATAATTCAAATATTTCTTTGTTCTACTATACATTCCTCTTTCTTGTTCTAAAATACATTGTCCTCCTTGTTCTAATATATATTCTGGAAGCTTCTCAGAGAGATTTCCTGATGGAATATGCAAATAACATGAGTTTAGAATAGAGAGAGTCACTATTCTGGCAGATTTAGAGTGAGGTGCTGTATACACCTGTAGCCCTAGCTACTGAGAAACTGAGGCAGGATATTTTGTGTGAACTCGATTCTTTGAAGCCAGTCTAGGCAACACACAGAGACCCAAACACCCAACATATGTAAATACCCAACAAAATGAAACAAATAAAAATTCTCTGTAAGAATAAAAATGAGATAAATTCTACTTCTAAGTTTGTATGATGTAACACGAATTCTAAAATTGTCTTATAATAAAAAACCTGGAGCCAGATATTAGGGTAAATGATGAAAGATCAGAGAGACAAAGGAACAAGCCACAGCTACTTCTCACCTAGCCAACTCCAGAAATCCTCTGACCGAATGTCTCTGAGTCCTCAGCCGAGAGGGGTCCAGCCAAAAAGACTTCAGCTAAAAAGGGCTTCAGCTGAAAAGGGCCATAGTTCCTGTCTCCTCATGCCTTATATGCCCTTCTCCACCCAGCTATATTATTCCTTCCTAGTGCTGAGATTAAAGAGTTGTGTGCTTCCCAAATACTGGTAGCAGAGGCAGGAGATCTCGTGTACTGGGATTAAAGGTGTGTGCCACCATTGCCTGGCTCTGTTTCTCTCCTAGCCTGAATCAATTTCATGTAATCCAGGGTGGCTTTGAACTCACAGAGATACGGGATCTCTGCCTTTAGAGTGCTAGGATTAAAGGTGTGTGCCACCACTGACTGGTATCTATGTTTAATCTAGTGGCTTTTTCTCTTCTCTGATCATCAGACAAATTTTATCAGGGTACACGATATATCACCACAGTATGAAAGTAGGAGGATCTTCATGCACACCATCTCATGAAATGTTGACAGCAGCCATGTGGCATAGCCTATGTTCTTATCCAAGTTTACAAATTTGGGCAAGTAACACTCTGAGAGGTCTGCGTTAATCACACAGGGTCATGCAGCCACAGCCTGGTTCCCTATTGAATCCAGGCTACCTACTCTAAGCCTATGTTACAAGACAGAGATTAACCAATGGTGGTCCATGGGACCAGTCTGCTATTTGTAAATAGCTTTAGTAATATATAGCTGTCCTTATCAGTTTACCTCTTGATGGAGATTGGGACAAGGGCTACAATTGTAATTACTAGTAGAGAGTGTGTTGGAAAGCTACTGTCCAACTTAGAGACCCGTGCAAAGTACAAAATGAAAGTAAAGGGCCTCATGCACAGAAGTAATGAAGAACAACATTCAAAGTAATGAAGGTATAGAGTTAAGAGTGAGCAAGATCTTTGGAAGCCCAGGGTCTTGAGTGACTGTGTAGGTCCTACTTGAACCTTTGGAGTCAGTGCTAAACCATTTCTACCTGGAATTACAAAACAATTTTGCCCACTTCCATGCCTTCCCATTTGCAGCTCCGGATACAGCTTTGCTGTGCACAGATGTGAGGAATGGGCGGGGTTTTCTGAGATGTATTCAATGCAAAACAAACAAAAACTAACCCGCCAAACCAAAATAAATTAAATTAAAATAAAATAAAATAAAATAAAAAAACCCATTCTGTAGCCTGGAATTCTACCCTTATCTAGTGTTTTGTTGCTAAAATGCTCCTTTTTGATGAAATGATAAGTAGATAGTAATTTTTTTCCTTAGTTATTTGTTTGTTTTTTGGTTCTTAATTGGAAAAAATAAAATCTTTATTACCTGATGTTAGGAATCTAATGAGGAAGTGGTTAATGTAAAGCAGTCACTGGGGATCATATTGAGAAACGGGTGAAGTGAAAACCCGGCTCAAACAGAGCCCCATCACAGTGTCAAGCAGAGGTCTGCAATTGTTCTCTCTGTTGCTAAGATCCACATAAATCAAGGACACTCGCCAAAGCTTTTGGGCTGGGCAATGGAGGATGGGATGCAGACTGGAAGTAAAGGAGACAAGAGAATGATCTTGCTCTGATGGTTGCCTAAAACTGAGTCTCCGGTGAACTGGACTGAACTGCCACCCCTGAAGCCCCAAACATAAACATCTTTACTGTGATAGTAAACTTCAACCTGCGAACTCCTCTCTACCACATTCCAGTGTCATCCCAAAGCACCTGGGATGGACAGGCCTCCTCCTCTCGATGCTGCTCAAAGGCAGCTCTCCAAGAACACCTTACAGTCCCCAAAGCCACTTCTCCTTTATTATCTCATTGGATCTTTGCAACACGCTAGTGGTGTTGGTATTGCTATCCTAGTTTACAGACAAGAAGAGGAACCTGGCCCTCAAAAGATCAAGATAGTCCACCAAATGCACCAGTCACGTGGTGTAGAGAGGTCCGTAGCTCATTCTGGGGCTCTGTGCAGTTTGTCCTCTCTAGTCCATCCCTCCAGCCTGTCCCTGATGGGGACATCACACTTCAGGGTGACAGCGTAATTAGGAAGCATTTATGTTGATGAAGACACATTAGTGATGTCTCTCTTTGAACACATTTGCCGTTTAAGATAGCCACAAAGCCTCACCATGCAACAGATCTCATATGAAAAGTTTACTGGGGTGGAAGGGGAAAGAGGGGGAAGAGAAGGACTAACTTTTTATAAGGGGGTGCAGCACATGCACATACCAAGGACATGCAACTCACGGCAACAGTGGAAACACACTGTGCTTTGTTGGCTGATGATGACACATACTGTGATGATTAGATTACTGAAGGTGGGCTCAGGGGTGGAGCTTCCCAACATAACTATTGAAATATATCATAGTAACTCAATGTGTATACGCAATACATAATAATCAAAACAAGGCTGTTAGCATTTCTATATCTTTCAGCACTGTTTTGGTATGTTGGGAATTTTGTATTGTTATGGACCTTGAAAATATCTGATAGACTGTTCAAATCAATAGTTCACCTACTTAGCTTAGAAAAGCCTGAACTAACTCCTCCTCTGCCCCTTATTGAACTTCTTCCTCCTTTCTCTTCCTCTTCCCAGCATCTATTATTCTGGTAGTTTCTTTAGCAAATCTGACCCAGTTTGAAGGGATTACTTGCACCTCAGAAGCCACTGGAAATATGAGCAGAAATGTCACCATGGATGCCCTGGGAGAGGTCAGACTCGAAAACCACATTCCAAAAATTGTGAACAAGGAAAATCTATAACATTTCACAGGAAGCGGCTTTCAGTTGCAGTGGCACGGAGTATGACTGCTGGTATGGGGGAGATAGGTTAAAATTTCTAGACTCATCCTGAAGACACATTATGGAGAGTTAAACCACACTGAATCCTTTTGATGGTCACTACTATAAGAAAGTACATGACATAAATTCAAAAAAAAAAAAAAAAGAATCTGTGCTCTTTTGAAGAGCAGGTATAGAAGATTGAGACCCTGAACATGCAGCATGCTCTTCCAGATATGACAGAATGTACTTCCTAGCAGAAATCTTAAATACTAGAATGGAAACACAGTTCTTTGAAAATGGGGGGTGGATGGGGCTGATGAGATGAGTCAGCAGTGAACGGTATTTATAGATTATGTCTACTCACAACCATCTGTTACTCCACTTCCAGGGGATCCAGTGCCCTCTACTGGGCCCCCTCCTCCCCGGTACCAGGCACACATGTGGTGTACATACATACATACATATAGACAACCACTCATGCACACAAAATAAAAGGAAATATATATTAAAATGGAGATTGAAGGAAATCTCAGTGAGGAGGTCATTCATAAGGTTCCATTAGCAACCATGTGGAACACCCTTGGTGTGATTTCAAAGAATGGCCTGAAGGGTCCCTGCAGCTCTTCTGTGATCTTGCCTCTTTCTCAAGCTGTAAGGAGGTGAATTCTCCTCTCCTTCAGTCCAAGGGACTTGTGTGTCACCTGTAACTGAGAGAATACAAAGACCAGCAGGAGGTCAGAAAGAAATTTTAGCTTGGTCCCGATGCTGGACTAGTTCACTGTAAAGCCGTCTACTTTAAGGCAGATAACCCTCCATTTTTTTTTTTTAGGTGGCCAGCCATGCTGTGAGAAAGCTCAACTAGCTGCAGGGAGGAAGATGCTCCAGAGGCCTGGGGTTCTGCAAGGGAGAAGGAAGGCCAGAAAGTCTCCAGTTGGTAAGTTTCCTGCAATGGAGTGAACAATCCTGAGGCAGAAACCCAGACTGTGGGTCAAACACATGACCTTCCCTAGTTCCTGAGGCACAGGAACATTTCTGCGTGAATGGTACAGCCTCGGATAACCAGAACATTAATTTGAATGAAACACTGTTTTATAGACTGAATCACAGTGGCTGGAAGATGGAAACATCCTTGTGTTTATGATGTTTCATAAACCAGTGGAAAACAATGAAAGTGAAGAGAGTTTGTATAAATACCTACCAGAGATACAGAATGGGATGATCGTGAATACTCATAGAGAAAAATCCCAATGGTTTGGGGTTGGTTGAAGGGAAGAGGAAAATATTTTGTACAAAAGCTAAGCATTGTACCTTTCATACTTTTTTGTTGCCGGATAGAGGATAAACCGAGGAGGGTATAGCATTAGGAACAAGAAATAAGGAAGTATTAATGAGAATGCCTAGAAAGAAACAAAAGACTGATTGACTGATTGGAACAGCAGTGATGTGGAGAGGTTGGAACCTTGCAGGTCCAGATCATATTGCCTTATCTTGTTCTAATTTTAGTTCCCTAAATAGCCATTCCTCTTTATCAGCCCTAACATCCCGTGATCAACAGATATTTACCTTTTGGAATCTATTATCTTATCAGATAACTCGCTCCCATCAACCCCAAAGATAAGGAATGTCATTAGATAGCGTTGAGTTTTATAGAAGAGAATCCTCCATCTTGCTGTAACTACCTCTCTGATGTACCGACATTGTATTTTAAAATTACCTTAATTTAGGACTTTTTCTCCCTCGTTTCTATAAAACTCCATGAAGCAGTTTCCAAGTAGGAATATGGAACCTGGGATAACTGAGCTCCAGGTTTTCCCAGCTATGGTCACACACATTTGGCTCCAGAATAAACTATCTTTTATTCCCTCTGAAGTGAGAGCCATGGGATTTTGGTGAGTCTGTCCACAGAGGAAGGAACCTTCTGCGCTTCCAGGAGTCAAAGATAATTAGAAAGAAGTGATCGAGAGTTGAGCTGGACTGAGTTGTAATAACCCTGCCTTTGGGGAGTTTTTCAGAGGTCATGATTCCTTCCAAGTGTCTATTGTCAATCTGTGGGCAGAACCACTCCTTCCGAAGGGACTCTGGTTTGAACAAAGGGTGACATAAGTGTTCAGTTCTTCCAACTCACCCCATGTACTCATCTGTAGTATTTTAATACTCCTACTGTGCCTGCTCAGGAACTCCTTGTGAGATTAGGCATTGATACAGGTTTATGGGCAGTTTTAATTTCCCATTTCTTTCCTCGGCTTTGGAGGGAGAGGTGCTGCACATCTCACCGCGGAGAGAGGAACAGCCCGACCTGAATGCGGCTGAGAGAAAATTCACCGGACATCAGAGCACTAATCCTTAAGCAGGCTCCCAGAAGCCCAGCATCCATTACAGAATGCTAGGGAGTTTCATCGAACAAAGAAAGAGCAAGTAACGCCAAACACACCAGAGGCTGGGCAGTGGAGTGCACTCCCATCTCTCCAGACTTCTGATGAGTTTTACAGGACAAACACAAGGAATGAAAAGGAACAAAGGATGTAGTATGAAATTGAGCCTGTACTCTAAAAATAGACATTGAAGCATAGTGACCAGCCACAATGGAGACACTAGCCACTGCGGTAAGTTCGGGAATAGCATGTGCAGGTTTCTGATATTTAGTGAATATATATTAGTAGACTGGGATGATTCTGAATATTCAAGGTTCTCTTGAATGGGCCAGCCACCATGACAGTAGACCCACTGTGAGGCAAACTTCGAGGCGGGTGGGAATGAGAGACAGAAGCATCAGGAACTTTGCATCCTCCTCTGGTATGGCAGGGAGATCTGATTTGGTCCTGCTAGTTCCTCTCTGGAGACATTTCTCCATCAGAACAGTAGTGAGCCTGATAGACAGTGAGGGATGCCTCACCCACAGGTGAAATATTCCACTCCTTCTGGCGAGTTAGAGCAGCTCATCATGTCTTACAGCAAATCAATTTCAGAGCATTTGTTCATTGGCATGGAGCAAACTCACAGGTCACAGTTTCAAATTCGGGTTTGTAATAAGTGAAGAGCATTATCGCACCTGGGAGAGACTTCGGATGACCCTGCATGGCCTCATATGAAATGAGACTTCAGTCTTGGCTCGCCTCTTCATACAGTAATGTCTGCCTTGCTCAGGAAGCTGACAGCTAGCAGAAGGAAATGGTAGACACTCACACCAGGTCTTACCTGGTCCTCATGAAGATGCAGATGATAGGAACATGTCCTGTCTGGTCACAGGGATGGAAAGCTGCAGGCATCCAAATCATCACCAGAGCCCCCTCACAAGTATAAAATTCAAACTGGAGAGAAAGAGAGAGGCGTGAGTGAGGGAGAGACTGAAATTAGTAACCAAACATGGCTCTGTTTCCTAATGCTCATTCAGACAGAGGTTTGACGGCTGGAAATTATTGAAATGAGGCAGATGTCAAGGGATGCTGCAAACACAGCTCCTTTCCGGCAGCAGTGAGTGGCTGTGTGCCCGAGGTTGCAGTATCCCTGTTAAATACTCCTCCTACCACGGTGGAGGGGCCTGAAGTACCTGCTCGGTGCTGTCCTCTCTGTGACTGAGATGAGCAATTGGAGATTGTTTAAAGCCCCAGGGCTGGATTGAAATCCTCTTATTTTTCAATTGTTGTATTCAAGGGAGTCTATAGTCTCCTGTTTAACCACCCCAGGCAGGAGGAGAGAGAGAGAGAGAGAGAGAGAGAGAGAGAGAGAGAGAGAGAGAGAGAGAGAGAGAGAGAGAAGGGAACATGGATCTCCACCTTCACTATCTAGAATTGCAAAGAGCATCTAACTGAGGCTGGTTTTCATTCTCAGCCCAACACATATAGGCATTCATGAGGTAAGAAACATATAGGTCCATATGTGAGGTTCCGGTGGTCTTGTGTTGGAAATGTGAGCCCCGACCCCAGTATTCCAGATTCTGAAAGAGACTGGAAGTATGGTGGGAGATAAACGGAGGTCTTTCTTCAAATCTAGACCTGTGAAACTGTCTTGCAGTGCTTTGTTGGCTCCAAGAACTGCAACATAAGCTGGTAAAGGACTCAGCAGCATTTCCTTCTTGGGGCAAAGAGATGGGCTTGGGTCATCTGGAGGTGACAGAAGTAAACAGAGATTGAGAGTATACCACCGAACCACTAAACACCACAGAGTACCCCAGACAGTTATTGAGACCAGCAGTTTCTCGAGCAGAAAAATATCTTCGTGTTTGACCAGGATGTCTGACCACACATGACTAAGAGTTTTCACAGGACATCTTTGAATTCTATGATGCTCTGGAGAGAATTGGGGTGCCTTACTTTTGTAGTACTATAGCGCTGATAGGAGAATGCATGCCCCCCTTAAAGTGGAAACCAAAGGAGGCGCTTGCCTGCTTCTCCAAGGCTTAGAGTAATGAATGAAACCAGGATAGGTTGGAGAGGCAGGAAGTCCCCTATCTGCAGATTGCAGGGGCTTTGCAAACTCTGTCGGTAGGACTTAGTGTTTTACCTTAGCTATTGAAACCCTCTCCAAGGCTTAGAATAACGAACAAGACCAGGATAGGGTGGAGAGGCAGGAATACCTTATGTGCAGAATGCAGGGTCTTTGCAAGCTCCATCGGTAGGACTTAGTGTTTTATCTTAGCTATTGAAACCCAGTTCCATATGGAAAAGCATAGGAGAGAAACCACTTATCCAATATAGCACCTGATTTACTGCCCCCTTACATACTGTAGAGAATGCTAGTAAGAAGTCCTGTGTTTTCTTCCCTCCCTCATTGATAAAGGAAAAAGAAAAGAAACAATTTCACACAAAATCTTATATATGTTTTAAGACATAAGTTATTTAATGTAAAATGTTGAGTACAATATAAGGAATACGAAATATATATATATATATATATATATATATATATATATATATATATATATATATATATATAAACCCATGCTTTTGATTTTGCAGAACAATGCTTAATCACTTCACAGGATCCATTACTGAGGAAAGAACACCTTCACAGTTCTGGAATTACCTGTTCTGACTTGTCTTAAGTGTTTGTTGTTTATCTGTCTGTTTGTATTCTTTTCCAGTTACTCCCAGATCTCTCCGATGTAAAGAATATACTTGAAATTCAACACTCAAGGACTTTAATTATCAGTTGTGGTGAACTGGCAAAATTACAGACCTGTTGAGTTTTATGTTAAAGTTTATGTAAAGTTACTCAACTCAAACGCATGAAGCTAGGTTGGAAGGGTCCCCTGGCATCTATAGGATCATCCACAAGTAATTTGCAAGAATCATATCACTGGAAAATGCCTACATTCATTTTACTTTCTTAGAAAAGTATGCACAGAATTTTCTAATCCTATAATGTGGTAAGAGTTAAGTATGAGAAGTGTTTTTCTAGTCACCAAGCTAAATTACCTATATGTTGGAAATTTTATTTAATTGTGAACGGTCTCCAAACAATGAGTAGGATATCAATATAGTGTTTCTAGAAGTTTTCACTGCACAAAAATACCTGAATTAGGAACATGCAAGAAGAACTTCAAATCATATACCATGCTCATACATTCATGCACTTTCTTAATTCTCTGGCTTGGTTCTATGAGTTTTATATCTGCCAGCACTAAGGCCCAGGTGCTCAGACAGCTCTTGGTTACAAAACAGATTAGAATTTGGGGTTCAGTCATCAAAGTTGTGATAAACAACACTGGGCATTAATGCAGAAAGCAGATTGAGCTTTTTAATGGGACATCAAATAAGAGTTTATTAGCATCTATTAGGTTCAACCCGAATCTCAGGAAGTAGCATTAATGAGCATCATATATCAGTCTGTCTGTTATTAGATAACAGTATCCCTTAAAACCAGCAAGCCATACAGTACTTTATACTTTTTACCTTTATCTTTGGAATTAGCTGACATTCTATCCTGTTACACTGGCCTTACTATTAGTAATAGTGAACCAATTTATAAACCCATTAGTGACACTTTTTCCAGAAGATAAAAACAGTCAAAATTATCTGGCAGCAATTAATCTTAATGGCTGTATGCAGTAAACAGCAATGGGCTAATTCCAGCTCTGTCAGCCCCATCAAACAATCCCGCATTAGGCAGCTTTTCAGTGATCCATTAAGCATATTCAGAACAACAACAAATTCAATGCTGAAGGCATATGCACTAAACATTACAACAGTGATCTTCTGAAGCCATCATTATCTCTTAAATAGTACTTCCCCCATGTATTATCATTATGCTGTACATTAGAAATACTTTGATTAAACTCCCTTAATTCATAACAGACAGCTGCAGACCATTTATGCAGTTAATCTCAACACAACAGCTATTGAGGAAATATAACAAATGAAGGCTGTAAACTGGAAGTCATTACTATGAAAGATGTGGGTTTTCTAGGCCTCCTAGAGCAGAGTGCATCAGGATGGTCTTTGGGCCTACAATAATGGGGATGAGGCCGTTAATGACCTTCTACTCTCCTGGACCATCTGTCCCAGGAGAGCAGAGCTGGAGGCTGGGCACGTGATCACTTTAGGCTGAGCCATGTTGCCTGTGTATTGACCAGCTCTAGGATTTTTATGGAGGGGAACCAAAGCCATGCTTAACTTGAATTTCTCAACTTCACTATACAAAGTCAAGGTTTTGGTTGAGTACAATCAATCTCATTGATTTCACCGAGTCCTTACTCTAGGGCCGGTAGGAGCTCCGCTGTGTGTCATTAGCAATAGCTTGGGGTTTCTCTTCCAACAGGCAGTGCCTTTGTGAGTTTGATCCTTTGCACTTGAGATTACACAGTTCCCAGAAAAAAAAAAAAAAGTGCGCGGGGCGGGGGTGGGGTAGGGGGGGCTCTTACTAAATTTCCTCTAGAAACTTTCTTGTCAGTGTGCTATTTTTATACCAATTCAGTCTTTATTTTATTTTTTATTTTTCTGCATAGTAGCAATATTCCCCTTCAAATTCACAAGGCCATTTCCAGCTTTCCATTTTGCAGAATCAAATGTGCTCGGGCAGAATCTGATGAACAAGAAATCTGCATCAATTTCCCTGCCATTGCACCTTCTCAGAGCCTTTCCTTTACAGGTAGAGCCCATAAACATGCCATGAATGGGCTCTATGTGCCGGGAGCCTTTCCTCTTCAGCAATCTTTTCAAAGCCCTCACCACAGACACCGTGTCTACGTTCTGATGAACTGGCCAAGTAATTAAAACATAAATTTTAAGCCCCTTCGGCCAACTCTGACAGTACTCGCTGCTTTCAGGGTTAGCTCAAATGAATTAAATACTGATTCAAAAAGTGAGGCCACATCATTGTGGAACGATAAGGGCCGGCTTTCAGAAGGAAAGACCAAACCCTGTGGTGGTTTAAACTGAACATTTGAAGAATTTGCCACCCGGTCATGTGTCCATGAGCACCGAATTTATTCCTGTGTGCTGCTCTTCCCCTTCAGTGACCTCTGGTGCAGTACAGACCTTCACCTTTCCTTCCTCATCCTCAGAACACAATGCCTTTTAGCATGGATAGCCTTGGGGAGTTTTGCTTATCCCCCCCCCATTTTTGGTTTAAATCTGTTGGAAAAGCAAAGATGAAGTGATGGTGTGTGGGGTCCCTTGTTTTTTGAAATATTGCACAGGGACATGGCTGGTCATCTCTCCACTCCTGCATCCTACTTTGAATATCAGTACAATTTTGCAGTAGGCAGGATTTTCACCCATTTTGGTAAGTCTTCCTGTGTTCAACACAGGCAACTGGGTTAAAAAAGCCCCATGTTTATGAGGCACACATAGTTTGAGTGCACATGGCCCTGTTTAGACACTCACAGCATCTGTGCAAATATCGAAGGCTCTGAGAAGTTGATGGGAAAGGAAACCTGTTCAACTGTGATGAACCCAGCATGCCCAAACCTAGCTGGCCCAGTCTCAGCTTTCTTGTGTACTAGAATAAGTGTTGCTTCGTAGAAGGGCACTGTGTTTTGTTTTGTTTGTTTTTCCCTCCATAATATATTTTAGGATAGGTTTTTCTAAATTCCTGGTTGGAATATTTGGGCCAGAAGATTAATGTGTGGCAGCAGAGAACAGTTTGTAAATCTATTATTATTTTTGTCTAATTTTTGTTAGTAAGTGTTGGTTTAGCTTGGAGATACTATTGACCAGTGGCTGATGGCGAACATCCTCAGGTTTGGAACCCACAAGCTTATTTGACCTTGACTCCTGCTGTTTACTCCAAGACCCCAGGTTAACAGGCTCCCCTGTAGAAAGGTTCATGCTGGGCAGAGAAAGTTTGCCTTGCCTAGTAATTATAGTTTTGCACCTGATGCTAAACATTTAGAGAACTGAAAAAATGTGCTGGTTACATTGCCTGTGCAGGGGTATCTTTAATTCTACCACAATGCCAGCTGCTTGAGTTCTGCCTACATACACTGACATAGGCCTGCCCCTGTCCTCAGTCAGGGAACTCCAGACAGCAAGACTGTTAGAGGGCAAATGCTGTATGCTAGTCTGAAGTATGTTTTGAAATCCTGCTTTAGGATTTCACTGTATCTTCCCCAAAGGGCTATATTATACAAGTGTATATCTATGATGACTATAAATGCAGGTCACATTTTCGACCTGTCCTATACAATCCTCCTTTCTCCACTGCAGCTGTGGGAATGGAATGCAATGGGCTCCAGGAAACGTAGCCAAATGTCAGTATGGCTCACAGGTTGGTGAGTCACATCAACTATTTAAAAAAAAATGATAAAATTGACTTGGAAATTCTTTGAAAGGGTTGATCTAAAATGTTGATGCTCAAGGAAATACGCATGGCTTAATTGAGGCTGTAGACCTAGACTTCTGTGCATGCCTGCATGCACATGCCTATGTGTTGGTACCTATGGAGCCTTCTTATACTATTGCCAATACCCTATTAAATTTATCTGCCCCTCCATAGCCTGCATTAGAGAGAGGGGTTCCTTCTAGGAGAGAAAGGAAAGACCCCCATGGAAGGTATGGTCTCTCTTGCTGGATTCCATTGCACCAACCTTTAACATAAAGATTTGTAAAAAGAAAACGTAAATCCGGGGAGAGGAGATAGAAAACGAGATGACATCCTATGAATTCTTGGTAAGAACTGGCAGCCATAAGAAAAGGTCAAAGACAATTTTCATGTATATATTTGAGACAGACAGACAGAGGGGGGAAGGAAGGGAGAGAAAGAAGGGGAAAGGAGAAGGAAGAGGTGGAGGAAGAGGGGCCAGAAGAGGAGGTAACACACCTTTGCTAGTATTAGGGCAGGTAAGTGCTAAAATACAGGAAAACCTTGGGGACCCTATACCTGCACCATACATAGCCTTCTAAAGTCAAACATTTAAAAGAAAGTATCTATCTTGATGACCCATGTATCTTGAGTTGTGCCTAAAAGTGCACACAGACCCATTAACCTCCAGTGTCTCAGTATTTCCTGTCCCACGGCTCCTGAGACTAGGTTTCCAGTCATTGTGGTGTGTTATCCGAATCTCCAGGGAGCCGAAGCATGGGCTAAGGAGCACTAAACTGTGTAAGTCTTCTATGGCTAGCTCTTGTCCCCTGTACCACCCACTGTCCATATCCCTGGTGCTGTGTTCCCCCCTTTTCTTCCCTACAAGACTGCCAGTGCTCAGTGCTCCTCTCTTTGTTCCGTGTTTCTGATGCGTTTGTGGTCCTCAGGGCCATCCACTTCAGAATTACCCATCTAGGGCTGTGGGCGTGCTCAGGAACCTTAAGAAAAGCCAGCACACTCTCCGCGGAACCCTCTGGAGTCCCATGCTCGACCAAGTTGACACTTTCTGGCAGGGTCCATCCTCAGCTGAACTCTCTTCTTCTTCCTCCTTCCTTCTTGCCTGGCTCCAGATCTGCTCACCTCCTGCTGGTCCATATACTAAGTGCTTGTACTGTATGTGATCTCTCACGTATCAAGCAAGGCATTGATACTCAGGCATTTTAATTCAGCCTCAGTGAATGGCTCAGAGCATGTATCTGTGAAATAATGAATGAAAGAATGTAAGACATGCTGAGCAGAACGAGCTTTGTCGATTTCCCCTCAAGCTTTGGTCTGGACCCGGTGCCATTTGGTTTGTGTTTGAATATACGGTGGGCACTTCCTATCGGGCATTTCAGGGTGGCTGTTCATTTCTGCTAAGCTGGACTCCTGTTGCTGAAACTCTGAGCCCTCGTTGCCAGTATGTCAGCATGTCCTCAAGTTGTGGCAGCTGGGGGTGGGGTGTCAAAGAGTGCTGAAGGACTGAGTTTTCCACGGGCTCCGGGGGAAGGATTTATTCTAAAAGAGGAGGGGCAACCATTCACCCACGGCACGGCACACTACCAATTTCTCCTAAGGAGGTAGAGTGGCTGGTTCACCAAAGGAAAATAAAGGAACTCAGCCAAGCTCCCCACACACCTCCCTCCCAAGGCCAAGTGCCTCCCGAGCCTTCCTCTGGATCATTAAGACAGCGGCTCAACCCATGGCAGGCTGAGCCCGGAGTCCACCCCATAAATGCTGTTGACCAGCTTACTCCTCAAGCCCTGTCAATGGGCCTTTCATTCCTAGGAAAGCTAGCAAATTCTCTTAAATAGCAATGTAATATTGAATGTTTTTTCTAAGTCATTGCCTGAAAACTTACCGAGGAAAATTGGTGCACTAGTCTAAGGCTATTAAAAATGATTTTTTAAAAAAGTGTAATGACTCTGGGAACACACGAGCTTTCTGCATTCACGCTGCATCAGGTACCCATAGCCTCGGCCTCCATCTGGAATTTATTGATGGGATGAGCCAACTGAATTCAACAAATACTTAGTAAGTGTACAAGATGTTTAAGGCACAATGCTAGCAGTTTAGGAAATGGAAAAGTATGGAACATGGGCCTTGTTTTCAAGGAATTCAGAATATGGTGCTCAGCAATGAGATGTGATATGAATTCTTGATTGTGAGTTTCAAGATAGACATTTTCATTTCTTCTTATTAGATGCCATTCTTTTAGCTGAGACGAATTCCCATTCTTTCATTCAAATGTCAATCTTGTGCCTTTTCTTTTTTTTTTTTTTTAGCAAGTTACAGTTTTCCGTTGGTGCAGTACAAGCTTAAATCTTGGTCCACACTTCCCTCAACAAATATTCACTTAATGACTAATTGCTATGTGCCAGGAATTGATTCAAGACTTATTGAGATGCTAGAGAACAGAAGTTCAGTACACACATACATTTTAATATGCACACATGCATATATGTGTGGGATATAATCACATATACACACATAACTATATGTAGTCGACCCTTGGAATCTGTGGGTCTTTAGATTATGAATTTAATTAACTGCAGACCAAAACTATTTTAAGAAAAACCTTGCATCTGTGGTAACTACATATAGACTTTCCCCCATCAATATTCCCTAACCAAAATGGTATAATAATTATTTATATAGTCTTTGGATGTTACAAATAGTATAGAGATTATTTAAAAGATATAGGAGGATGTGAATCAACCCTTCACAATGTATGAGTGTCTGTATCTGTATACGCATATGTGTACATATATTTTACGTATGTGACCATGAGTGTTTATATGTATGTGTATTCCTGTATATATGCATGTATATGTATTCATGTATTTGTAAAAAAAAAATGCAGTCACACAGCTCTTTCTTGTTGGGAATTGATAAGAGCTGTGAAGAGAGAACAGGCAGGATGGAGGGCTGAGAGGATGAGGGCTTTCCTGACATGGTGTGTGTTTTTCAGGCAACTTGGCTGAGGGGAGCCTTGCCAGTGTCTGGGTGGAAAAACACCAAGAGCAGGGTGACCAGCAGGTGCAGAGGCCGAATGCAGAGTGAAGTTGGAGTAGCTGAAGAACAGCCAAAAGTCTGTGGCAACATGGCGGAAGAGGTGAGTGATCGGCAAGGAGCAAAGTCTAAAGATAAGAGGGGGGGTCATCAGCCAGTGCTGGTGCTGTTGCCCACATACCAGCTGTGCAGATTTTTGAGCACAGAAGTAACCTAATTTGACCTTCATGTACAAAAGCCATTTTGAATCTGAAGAGATGGCTCAGTGGTTAAGAGTATGTACACAGCTCTTGTAGAGGACTCCGATTCAATACCCAGAACCTACATCAAGATCACAGTGACTTGTAACTCAAGCTCCAAGGGGCACTTGATGACACTGGCTTCCTCATATAACTGTACTCACCTGAACACGCGCGCGCGCACACACACACACACTCCAAAACAAATACATACATACATATATACATACACACATACATACACACACACACACACACACACACACACACACACACACACACATAAAACAACCTTTAACCATTAAAATCACTACTTTGGTCACTCTGAGGAAAATGCCTTATATTCCACATTGAGAAAAAGAATAGATGCCATAAATATCTGCTCTATTATTTTGGTCTTAGACCAGAACTGAATTACGTGAACGCACTCTCTCTTTACTAGTTTCAAGTGCACTTCCAACAATTTGTCATTGTTGTCAAAGGACAATTTCTACCTGGAAGATTCAGCTCAGTAGAAGTGCAAACCATTGGGGGGGTCTCCCCGCCGACTCACATGTGGTATTGCTGTGTTATCAACTCTGGATTCATTTACTCTACTAAGATGTATAGCACTGCATTCTAGGTTTAAGGTAAGACATGGCACGGCATGTGGTGGACAAGATGTTGAGTCCTCACATGCCTTTAGCACCCTCGAACTCCCTTCCAGTTATCAAGGGCATGGTGGGAGCTGACAGCTATCTAGAATCACCCTCCCTTGAAATTGCCCTTGATTGGAGAGAACTGCTTACCTCCAGCCAGACCTTTTCCAAGGGCATCCCACACCAGCTCCTGAATGGTGGAAGTAGTTCTGACTTGCCTTCATCAATTTAGTGCCACTTTGAAGGAAGGGACTATTCCAGCTCCTGAGCTGGTGGGTTAGCTGAGACTGAGTGAGATGTGTCCCCCCTGTCTCAGCTTGTTCTGCCGCATTCTCCTCTGCACTGGGTGTCTCCACAGGTCGTTCCCTTCAACCTCCTGCTCCATAACTGTCTCTGAGTCTCCTGGGAACACAGTTTGAGAGCACCATTGTGTAAGAAAAGAAAGTGCCTTTGATGTCCCACATGAGCCCAGGGCCCTTGTCTGTGTGCTGAAGAGGCTCATTTTCACATAAGACCCAGGGGAACTGCAGGCCAGCAGGGTCTCTCTGGATGTTCCCATTGCAGCCTCCATTTAAGAGTTATCTGGGGCTGAGGAGAGACGTCCTGATGTATGCTCCTGAAAAGTGTAAGGGGAAAGTGGGCCATCTAGCAGTATTGTCGGGAAACACAAACTATTGCTCTAGGAGAGCCTCATTTAAAAATAGAAAAACAAAACAAAACAAAACAACCATTCTCAACAAGCAACCCTGCAATTCCTAATGTCATAGCAATGTTCTATGTGTTGAGCATTTTATCCTAACACTTTATATCTTTTGTTGAAGTGCTCTGAGAGCAGACTTTTTTTTCAAGTATCTTACATATGAATCAGCTTGCTAATATCCAAAAGTTAGGGAATAATTTTGCCCAGCATAGAGCATCATTAAACACGTGTACATGGAGGCCATTAGACCGAGGTTGCAGTTTACAGTATTTTAGTGGGAAGGGTAGGAGTAAAACTGCTAATATTAATTGGAAATCTGTGTACATATCATGAGAAGACAGAAACATCTTAACACCTTGAAGGTCTAAATGCAGGCATTCACAAGTATAGCTGCTGTCTTGTTTACATTGTTACCTGCCTTGGGGCTGCTCTGACCATTGCTGCTTAGGTAGAAGGAAGATGGCTAGCTCAAGGATGCAGGCATGGGAGCCCCGATTAGGCCCAGGTCTTCATCTTCCCTTCCCCAGCTTTGTGGTCTCATGCAAGTCACTTGGCTTTTAGAGACTCAAATTACTCTATGAAATGGGGGAAGGAAATAATAGAACCCAATTGCCAGGGTTGCTCTGAGAAGTTCACACAAATTAGATGCCGGGAATAGCATCCTGCTCATGATCAAATGTGTACAGTTGTTATTGTTAAAGTGCGTTTCTCCTAGAAACCAAAGCATAAATGACATATTTCGAGGTGGTGGTATCTCAAATACCAGATTCAAGCACCATGCATTTTGTTCCTCCCATGTGATAGTGTTACTGGACGATCATGATCCAAACAAAGGAGGAAGCATTTTGAGATGCCCGCTGCTCCTCAATAGTTATATATTCAGACTGTAATTTCTAGCCTTTTTGGCTTTGGGGAATACTTGATGTTATTCATTTTATTCTTCATGCCTGTAAAATGGACACAGAATAGTGAACTCTTCAGGTCCATGCAAACTGCTCATTATAACAAGTAGATTCCATGGTGTCCAGAGACCTGCGATCTGAGGAGGGTTAAAAGGATTATGGAAGGGAGGAGTAGCCACAGTTACCATGGCATTAGTGTTCCTTCACATGGGACTGTGACCCCTGTGCTTCAGTGTTGACTGGTCTGTCTCTCCAGTTGTGCCTCGCTTTCTCATACTGTAAATATAAGCCTTGATTTGCAGATAGACAGATAGGGAGGTGCTCTTTGTCTCACCAGACTGGTATGGCTGAGGAGTAAACATCCAATCTGTAATCCACATGGTTGGAACCAGAGACCTGTTGCTATTTCTCATGCTCAGGGTAGACTGGGGACTCAGATCAGCAAAGCCTGGCTCATTGTAGGCACTTGTGTTGATTACTAAAGGTGGTAAGGCATTAGCAAAACTGTCAGGTCTTGCCCGACCTGTCCAACAGTCCTGAATAGGGGAGTGAGAATTGAGAAGTAAGAGATAGGAAAAATAGAGACGCAGATGTAAAAGAGAAAGACAGAGACAGGATGGGTTTGGGAGGGTTCTAAGTCAATATTATAGTATCCCCAAGCTTATTTCTCACAGCCTTTTTATACCCAAAGCAAGCAAAGCAAAAGACCTCCCCCTCTTAAGGACACCATGGTTCAAAGAACAAACAATTGTAAACACCTCCTCAATTCTTAAAACATCTGGTAAGCACACGTTTGGCCAAACATACTGTTATTTGGCCTTGAAGAATATGACATCTGGTAACTATGCCTTTGGCCACACGTCCTGTTATCCAGCCTTAAAGGACAAAGGCAAACTGAACTCTCTGACCTTGAGTCAAGATGGAATCAAGCCACAAACTAGGGGCACTGTGGACTCTCATATAAAACTGAACTGAAACACTCATGAGGTATCTATCCACACCAGCCACCCAGCAAGGGCTTCCCTCTGGCCCAGGAGTCTCTCTAAAGCAGAATTCTGCTGCTGCCCAAGAGTCTTCACTCCATTAGCACAAATAAACAAACAAACATAGAAAATAAGAAATTTGCTTGAGTTCTTATAGCAAATCACCTTTTTAGTAAAGTTTTAGAAGAGGTTCTGGTTCCAGATATCCTAGATCTTTGTTCTCTGAAGAGGGTAAAAATGCTAATCAAATTGTTACAATTTAGTACAAAGTGTTCTTTCTATATTTGAATGGTTCATTACATTTTGCACATATTTGAATCTTATTATTCAATTTTATTAACATTAACATCAAGAAATGAGTGACCTTGTGGAGCTATGAGATGCATGCCTGTGAGAAGATACTGTTGCAGATTACGGAGGAATCCATCTTTGGAACCACAGCTGAGGAGAACAAAAAAGTTACACCTAAGCAGTATTTACCCTTAATCTTTTTTGGCTTACATCACTAGGAAAAGTTTTCCTCTAAGTTAGGTAGCAGCCAGGTGAGTCCTAACACACATATGACTGTATTCACTAGCCTTTCTTCCTTGTTCCTACAATGGTTGTGATGCTTATGGTATGTAACAAAACCTACTATACAATTATGCTGTTTCCTGTTTCTATTCAGGAGTCACACCAAATACTAAGTTATACTTTCTTCCATCTTCAAAAAGAAAAAGAAATGCTTTAAATAGCCCCTCCCAGTCCCACCCCTGTACCACTCTTGGTTTCCTGGAAATCAGGATGAATCAATGCAATAAAGAGGGAACCTCCTGGAAAGTCCTGTTCTGAAATTGAAGTCCCTTTCTCAAGACAAATCCATTTCTGTGTTCTGTTTTCTTTTTTAAAGCTATAAATCGACAACCCTGTTTACATTCTAATGAAGTATTTTAGCAATTCATAGCTAATCTATCAATGACCGTGCAGCTGTGGGCTGTGCAGCTTAAAAAAAAATACCTCACCCTTCGTGTTTACATAGGCTCTGAAAGCCTGGTGTAGTGCAGGATGCGAGCCCCCAGAGTCATTAGGAAGGTCCACCAGAGCGCCAGCCTGCGATGGATGGCGGAGGGATGTTTGCATTATAGCCCAACACATCATTAAGGACACAATTGTTATTTAATGTGGCACAATCATCTTTCTACCCTTCGTGAAATCCACTTAAGTAATTACCTTCTTAGCTCATTGGCTTTGTGAGCTGCCTGCTTAGAAAGGGTTATATCTAAGGAAATATTAAAAAACCTGCCTCACACAATTGCCCCCTTTAAGCTGGGTTGTATTTATTAACATATTCAAGATGAAGATTTTTTTTTTAAATTCCCTTCTCCACTGAAACAGAGAAGGAACTCCAAGGTAAACCAATGATTTGGAGCATTGGCAGGGTTTCATGAGACTAAGGTCATGTTAACCCAAGGCTCCTCTACTTCAGCCATCCTCAAAAAAAAAAAAAAAAAAGCCGATACCTGCAGGATGCTGGGGGTTGTAGTTTCAGCTGGATGTCTGTCCAGTTAAGCCAATCAATTTATTTTATTAAAGAAGTCAAAATATACTTTTACATAACCCGGATAGCTCTCAAAGTTGTTGTGGTGCCCATTAACTGGTACAGTTTTGAGGACCCGCTGCGATTTGTCCAGATATTAACACAGACGGGCTAAAGAATGCACAGAACTTATTTTCAGAGCGCATTGAAATGTCTTTCAAGAAGAGTTTTTTTTTTTTAATTTTTTTTAAATGACGTGTCCAGGATGAGTCTGCAGAGATTTTGAATCATCTAAGGAGAGCAGAGCCCAGGCATAGAACTGAAATCACTTGAAAATGCACATCTGCATTTGAAACTTTAGGGTCCCTCTCAACACACACCGAGCAATTGTGTTTACTATAAATACAGTGAGGTAAGTCTGAAACACCTTTATCTTATTTGGCCGCTCTGTGTCTGAGCCTCTTTGTTTGAACAGAAATGTCAGCTGTATTTTACTTTATTATATAAAAAAGTTTCGGAATTTAATTAAGGGTCAAGTACCAGCAGTAGATAAATGCAACAGCTAGAGCATATTTCTGATCGCTCTGAAGTCTGCAATCATGAAAATTATTATCATTGAGTAAAACTGGTCTCAATGATGGTGACTGGGAGATGGATTCTGTGTTACTCAGCCGTCATTTGCATAATAATGGGTTCCAGTTCTCATCAGCACCTTTTGTTTGCACAGTGCTTACTGCTACAGTAAATTGTCAAAATGTCATTCCTCTCCAATCAGCCAGAAAATATCAACAGTAAACAAGGCACAGGAAGAAAGTCTCTGATTTGAAGTGCAGCGTCGGAAGAGGGGAGCTGAAGTCTCTGTGATCGCTTGAAACGTGTGATTGTGGTGTTCCCCATAATTCAGCCACCCATCAAATGAAAATCACTTCTCTCTCCTGCCCCCTCCACCCAACCCCTTTAATGAAGAAATATCACTCTGCCACTGAGGTCACTGGAACCCTCAGGACCATCTCTGGGCATAAATAGATTTATGTATGTATTTGTCATTGCCAAACTGTCCCCTCTTCCTGGGACCAGCCTTTCCCATTTCTAGCAGGGCATGACAGATTCAAAGGGGTCTGGGTCTTTTAGATTTCTTGTCTACATCTAGTTTTGACTCTTGGCCTGGGTTGTTGCAGAAAATGATGGAGCTGGCATAAATATGGCCCAGAACCTGCTGCCATCAAATGGGGCAGACACAGAAAAACTCCCATCAATAGGCCAAGAGAAACCTCTCTTGTTTTAACTATAGAATAAGGTCCAAAGCTGGAAACTTGCCTCAGGTGGCAGTGATCTCATCCACCCTCTGTCTTTCTAGTTGGCTGTTATTGAACTCGGAGGCCAACGACCAAAAGCAGAGCCACAAATTTGGGGCACTGGGTCCCTGTATCTGGCTTCAGAATTATTATTATTATTATTATTATTATTATTTTCTATTAAAATATTTTTCTGTTCCTGAGTGAAACCTCTACAGGATCAGGAGAGGATGAGGGTGGATTAGTATAGCAATGCCATCGAACCATTATAGTTACCAAGTACGTTAAAATTAAAGACTTCACATTGTGTTTGAAATAAAAATGAATATAGTGGCACCCTGCCAAGAGTCCCAGAAACCACTCTTGTGTGGAATTGAAACATTTGGCTCATATAATACTTAATTTATTTTTATGAAATGACACGTTATATAAATGTATGTTTAAAATAGGCACAACATTTTTTTTTCAGTAAATTTCTTTGTATTCTGGCTTATACAGCTACACATAGTTATGACATAGCTAAACAGAACAAAAAAAATAAGTTTTCCTAAAATGTGTGTGTTTTTTTAAAAGCAATATATCCTCTCAAATATTTGAAAATATAGCCCTGTAGTGAGGCTGCCTGAGGCAAGGCTATGAAAAAAAAAAACCCAGAAGTTTTAGAATCTATTGAAATGTAGCGTTGACATCAGGGATATTCTGTAGTGCTTGCCTTTTCTTGCCATGCACTTTATTTTGCTTGGCTACTTTTAATTTTCCAACCCCCCCTCCCTCACTTCTCTTTGCAAATCCAACATTGTCCAAACGCTTTCGATTAAGAAGGTTGGCTGAATGAAAGTGCTGCAATTCTGCGGTGATGCATCTGTAAACAGGGGGGGCTCCCTCCCCCAGAAGCCCCGGCAGTGTGGAGAAATAGGGCTGATCAGCGGTAATTACCCTGACACCTCATGCAGTACACGGAATTAACTCCTAGGACTTTGGACCGAATGAAGAAGTTGATGTCTCTCGTCGTGAATGCATCAGTGGCTGAACCCATTACCAGTTTAAACGGAGATGGGAATTTACTATACACTTTTTTTTTTTCCTTTGGGTTGGGAATGTAGAGTGGTGTGCAGAAAATGAGAAAGTAATTCAGGATGCTGCAGCAACAGCTATGTGTATTTTTATTAGGGCTTTTACTTCCTGATTCGATAGCCTTTCCATAATATGTAAATAAAAGTGGAGGGCTCTGGCAACTATTGTCTGGGAAAACAGGGAAAAAGTTCCCTGTCTTAAAGAAGGGGTTAGTGTATGATCAAAGTGGTGAGGGTATTCCATGACCAACTTGTAGCAAGGAAAGTGCTGGAAAACACGGGGGGGGGCGGGGGGGGGGGAGCGGCGGGGGGGGGGGGGGGGGAGACATTGCTCAAAAGGCAACTAGTTAGCAGCTGCCACCATGACCTTTAGCTGCATCCATGGTAACTGGGCTAAAGATGGAGTTCCATTTTATTATTCTCACACCCACAATGTTAAGCTTGTGAATCCCATTGCAATTTAATGGCTGAAATCAGAAGGGAGATCCGTGTTCATTGGACCAGTGCCGATACCCTCTTAGCTAATGAGCGCAATAAACATTTTCATGCCAGGAAGCCAGTGCGTATGGAAATATCATGACATACAGAAATGTATACCCAAACACAAAGAAATGGTCAGTAAAGCCAGTCTTTTACGTGAATTTGCATATTCCAATGTTCAAAGCCAACTGTCTTTTAAGAAAAGGAATAATTTTTTTTTAAAAAAAAAAGACTGCTAGACTATTAAAACCTGGGGCACACCACAAAGCTTATTGTGGATGAGCAATCTGAAGAATTATGAATCTGGAGCCAATGACTGTGGCTGCCTATTCTATTGTTTTTCTTAATGAATCTTTTTATTTATTACTGTATGCTTCCTTTGCTATATGGGTCTCATGTGCTGGAGTCCCCCCCCCCCTGCCCACTACACACACTGTGGTACTTCCAACTGAGTGAAACACAGTGTGCATGCAGGACCCAATTTTTGGTACCAATGAAGATGCTTTATTGTAAATTTGTCTTTAGTGCTGTTGAATTCAGAATTTCTCAAGAGTTAATGACAACAGTCTTCCATCGTTATCATGGCAGCTGGACCTCAAGGGGATGTGTAGAATGTGCATTTTTTTTTAATTCCCAGGAGAAAATGGTGATGCTTAGTTGACTAGTACTGACCATCACCTCTTGTGCGCATGGCCATTTTGAAGGAAGGCTAGTGACAGTCTAAATGAAGACATGCAGATTTAAGTTTAGAATGAAATGGGAACAGAATCAGAGCACTTCCATTTACAAGTAGCTAATTTCAGATTCAGAGATCTAAACACCATTACCATGTCATAGTAATTTTTAATTGTTTTTTTTGTCCTTGAATTCCCAATAATTCTTTTTATGAGACTTATTCTTATCCTGTTAAAGCTCACCGGTGTCAATGGGCAGCTTATATCAGAAGGCTGCCAGGTATCCTTGAAGCCCATCAGATTTGGTCTAAGGTTCAAACTTCTAAACATGCTCTGCAAACCTACACAAAATGAGCTCTGAAAAATTTCCCCCTTTTCCTTTGCTTTATCTCAGTCATTCTAAAACACCCAGTAACATTATTTTGGTTCAATTGTTTTCTGAGAAGAGATGAGGGCCTAATACATTTCCTCATTATGAACAATATATGCTTCCCTCATGCTAAAACTCTAACTGGTTTGCCAGCAGAATCCGCCTGTCCTTAAAACTACAAAGGTCAGAGAGAAAGTAATTTGGGTGCTTCTTATCTTTTAAAACAATGTCACCCTTCTATCATTACCAAAGAGTTTGGGGAGGGTTCAAAGAAAGGGAAAAAGAAGACAAAAGAATTGAGAACTCAGAGAACTGAATAATCACACCTGTTTATTTGACTTCTGAAAGGGCAGGATGTGCCTCCATCAGTTAATAAAAGATGTTCCATCAATTTAGACAATTATACCAAAGATTAAGAATGTCATGAAGCTGTTGAGATCTCCTAGGTGACATTAAAAAAATAATACGCTTTAGATCACATCATATATTAAATGACAACTGCCAATTTTTAAAAGAGTACTCAGAAATCTTTCCTGAATGACAATTTTGAAGTTGAAACACTTTGTTCTTAACAGTCAAATTCATTGACGTGAAACTGCTGCTTCTTGACTCAGGGAACATGGCTAATAAGAGCTGTTCTGTTTATTGGCGTGAAAGTGGGTTGCAAGATACAGTGTGTATAGGCGTCCCACATCTTTGCTTAATTAAAGCACACATAGGAAATGTTTTGCTAGCACATTGCTTGCTTTGAAACAGCTAAATATGACTTACATTTAAATATTTACCAACCCTTTTGCCTTGGCTTTCTTTATTAGGTTCAGAACAATTGCATTTTCTATCTTTAGTCTAGGAAAAACTCATCACAGACTGTCATTAAGGGTGGGACCCTAGCCTTCACAGGAAAGATCATGATGATAACCTGGCCAGTCCCAGCACTGTGGAGGGCCAGAGGTAGTACAGTAGTAGGTAAGTGTACCAATTGTTCACAGCTCTATTTCCTTTGCATGCCCAACAGTGTATGCTCATCTTGTGGACTGCTAGCCAAGCATCTACAGCCACAGAGTGCTCTGACAGGAGTCATCACAAAGCCCAGGAAACACAATGTCAATAGCCATCTTTGTACAAACTTGCTATAAATTATTTCAGACCTGGGTAGACCGATGCTGCCTGGACTCTCAGTGGAACCTCATCTCAATGAAAATCCCTTGTTCCTTACTTGGCTCACCTGGAAAGTCCTCCTGACCCAGCGATGACACGGGAAGACTGTTAGCCTAGAACCCGGGCACCAGTGATGGGATCTGGAGATCCAGGAAGCAAGTGAGATGTCACCAATCAGAGTCTGTTGACTTGGTCTTTTCGAGGGAATCTTGCTTTGGTCACTCACTCCTGATTTTTACGTTGTGTCCCTGCTGTGCCTTGATGTGTCTTACTGAAGTTCATTCACTGAAAATCTAATTTCCACAGTTGTGTGTCAGTTGCATTGGAAGTGGGTGACTTCCAGAGGTAATGGGGATTAGCGGAGTTCATGAGGGTGGGATCTAAGCAACGACACTGGTGCCTGTGTAAATACAGGAAAATAGAAGACCTGACATGGTGCGCTTGTTTTGGCTTTCTGCACGGTACCCTCTGCCATACTAGGATGTAATGATGGAAGCCCTCACCAGATGTCAAGCAGATCCTGTTGCCATGGTCTCGAGCCTCCCACCTTCTAGAACTATAAGACAGATACACTTCTGTACTTTATAAGTTAGCCATTTAGATGTATTTTTCTGTGGTGATAGAAAACCAACCAAGCCAGCTACCCAAACCTGCCTTCTGCTCCATCACTCTGCAGCACCCTCTAGTTCCTGCCCCAGCTTCTTGACTTGACCCTCTACACTATCAGACACAGCACCAAACACTTCTGCATTATTTGCTGCAGGATGTGGAAGGCTCTTTGTCACTCTCTACTTTTCAAGATCCAGCAGCCTCCACAGTGTCCCTTCCCGTATGTAGAAGAAGTGAAACCCCCATCACTAACTTTAGCAACATAACGTTCTCTTGTCCACAAGAACCACAGGGATTTACATAGCTTTGCCCTGGCCATCTCCTAGGCTGTCTCATTTAGCCCGCATAGCAATTCTATGTGGAAAGCAATTCCAGGAGGTTAAATAAGTTGCCAGAAACAGTCATTTAGGTGAGCCGTAATGGTAAGGAAGACCAACTATGGTGATAGGAGCATGGCCTTTGGTTGTAGTTCTGTGGTACAGATGCCATAGGTTAAGGACCCTTGACTCATTCTGCTATTGATGGAGATGGAGGGTCAGAGATTATTTCCTGATGTTCTCTTAAAGATCACAGATCTTCATGAGTTTGACTACTTAAAGGTGTGAGACAGAGGATGCGGGGGAATTCACAGCCTGCTTGGAGGGTGTCTTAACACACCTACTGCTCCATTTACTGGTCCTTTAATGCTCATCGCAAAGCATTAACAACAGATCTATGAGTGGAGTCTTCTTGTGCATGCCCATCTTGGGAGGTGCCTGTGAGTGACACCTTGGAGTGTTCACCTGACATGTATTTCCCCACTCCAGTGACAATCAGAAGTGAATCCATTGACTCAGTTGATACCTTTTAGGGACAAAATCATGTTTGTAAGATATCCTCAACAGAAAGGGAATCTAGATAAGCAAAGATCAGACAGTTTTTTAGGTGAAAGAATTTCTGTTTATATACAACCATCCCCCTTTCTGCTTTCTCAGAGGGCAAAGTGAGCAGTAATGGAATTAATACACCAAAACATATTTTCCTTCTTGAGATCAGCTCAAGAACAACACATATTTTTTTTCAGCTTTTTATACAGTTAGTTATTACCATTATTATTTTATTTGCATGGTGTGTTTTGAGGACACATGTGCCATTGCATGCATGTGGAGAGTGGATGATACCTTTGTAGAGTCAGGTCTTTCCTTATACCTTTATATGGCATCCAAAGATTGATCTTGGGTCACCAGGCTTGAGTGGCAGGCACCTTGCTGGCCCATATTTGAGTCCCCCACCTCTATTTTTAAGTATTTAAAAATTTAATTTGTGTGTGTGTGTGTGTATGTTTGTTTATATGTGTACAAAATGCATGCAGGTACTCTTAGGAGACAGAGGAGTGTTGGATCCCATTGCCAGTGCTAGGAACAGAATAATGTAGGTCCTCTGTAAGAGCAGCAAGTGTTCCTAATCACTTAGCCATCTTATACCAATGTGATTTGAAAACACTACAGGGGCCCAGTGTATATGGGACTTTACTGTGTCTCTGTCTGTGTAGAAGAGTCTGGGTTATGTGGGGATTAAGACAAGTCCCAGATACAGCCAGGCCTCTTTCTCAGAAAGACAAACCTTCCCAGAAGTTATTGGACCAGTTCTGGTTCCCTGAGGGTCTTCCTAGTTACTCACTCACTGTGCTCTGCCTGGGGAAAAGAGACACCTTGCAGAATGCTTTGAGGAGGAAGGCTGGTAAACAGGGAAAAGCAATTTTCTAAACATATCAGTTCTCAGACTCTGATGAAGAAATAAAAGCAAAGTGTTTGAGATGTAGCAAACAGCAAGCCAACAGGAGAGAGCTGGGGGGGGGGGCCGCAAAGACTAACAAAAGGAAATGAAAGAGAGTGGAAAGTCACGGAATCGCTTTATGGGGATAAGTCAATAACGTCCAGGATCTGAGCAAACACACAAACTGTAGGACCCTGATCTTGGGGTAATAAATAAGGCAATTTGCATGCGCCGGTGGTTCAAAATGGAATTGTATGGGAAGCAAACCAAACAATAATTCAAAAATGAGAAATCATCCCATCCTCAAATAAAAACACAACTCTCCTCAGGAAGTAGCAGAGAGCACCAACAGTTCCCGGCAGCATAAGGATGCCACTGTAGCAGAAGTTCAATTTAAGATACAAAAGGATTCATGCATGAAGAGTGGAGACTTGTTTCGGTAGCAAAGATCGCACCCTGGAATGCTGTGTCAAGCATCAGGCCTGTTTGGTATTCCTGATGTCATCTCTACGTGTTCCATGATGGAAGGTCCAAGAGAAAAATAGGTCAAAGAAAGAAAAGTATTCCAGACTAGACTGGCTTATCTATGACAGTCTTCTAAAGAATCCAAACACCACATATTGCTGTTTGGACCAGGTTTAGTACAATGACATTTGAAGTTGTGTTTTGTTCTCCTCTCTGACATATTTGGAACTGTGATGACTCAGGGATTCTCTAAGTGTACAATGCTAATGAATATGCTTTTATTTGCTTTTGCCTTACTTAGCATGGAAGTAACGGGATCAGCCAGGTAAGTCTGATTATTCCATTCTGCACAAAAATAGCAACCTACAGACAGGGGAAACCCATCAGATTTGATGTACTCTAGAACCGGGCAGTGGCAGACAATTTGCGTTGACACCTTAATTAGGACAAGCTTTCAGCTGGCCAGTCTTTGCAAAGATGGTAATTGTGCGAAGAGATGCTCCGCTGTTCTTACTCTGTTTGCCTCATGATTCCAAAGATAGTTTAAGATGGAAATGATGAGTTGTTGGAATTCAACTATATGAGTTCTGCAAAATCCAAGGGAAAATAGTTTGAGGTAATTTGTCCCTATCTAACTTTGTGCATAATGGCATGACAAGGGAATGCCTGGTGTCTTCCAATGACTCTTCCCTCCGGCCCTGTCACTCCAGAGCATGCACAGTTCTCTTCAAAGAAGAATCTGCCATCAAGATCCAGGAAATGCATCTACTTGGCTTAGACTCTAAATATAAGTGGATATGGACTCATAAGCACCTCCAGTTCTGAAGGAATTTATTGAGAGATGGTACCATTCCTTACTCAGTGGCAGGGTATAAAGGAAGTCCTTGAAATGCTTTCAATTTCCTTGTTTTTCTCTTGAGCTGAAATGTGATACTCTGTATGTTCTGACTCCACCTTATGTACATGTCCACCACACAAATAAGGTATAATACAAGTGAGGTTTTTTTTTTTTCCTTGACTTGGGGTCATGTTATTGCACCCCTTTCTGTGAGGGAGTGTTGAATCTATTAATAAGTCCATTTTCTCATTTTGCATTTTTTATCATTGATTTTATTCCTAAAACTACAATTGTCATGTAAGTGTTTTTTGGGTGTGTGTGTATATATTTAAAGATAAGTTAAATACTGTTTTGGTATCATAACATCTCTACTATCTACTTTCTTGATTTATAAAATACATTAATGTTGATTATCTTGTCAAGAATCACTTTAGCTGTTTCAGTCTCTCTGCTTT